>NC_136069.1:367591334-367775334 GCF_964261635.1 Lissotriton helveticus | reverse complement strand
GGTTTCTTGGCGCTGTGTGCCGCTGGGGAACTCGTCCTGGCTTTCCCTGTGAGATGGTCCCTGTTGGGCATCCCCAAGGTGAAGCCAGGCATCCCCAGCAGCGAGGGGCCGTTGTGGAGATTAAGCAAGCTATTGCCCAGAGTTGCGGCGTGGGACCCATGGTTAGAGAGGCACCGAGGCGAGATTTATCGAGCCCGCTGACATTGGTTCCGTACCCTGCCGCGTTGGGAATTGAACCCTGGTCCCGGGCCGACCTCTGCTTCTGGGTCTGCCGCCTCTAACCGGTGAGCCACACTTCTCCACTACTGCCACTGTAATACCCCCAGATCCATCGCTTTCCTCAGTACTGACTATGTTTTCTAATTTATCGGCTGAAATCAAACGGGGGTTTGAGGAGTCATCTAAAATTCAGAGAGAGATCAGGACATACTGTGAATCGTTAGATAGCAAAATAGATGGACTTTTTTCAAGAACTGGTGTCTTGGAAGAAACAACAGCCGCAATGTCTGTAGAATTAGAAAGTGCTAAGGAAGATATAGTGAAACTCAAGAGAGAGGACACCGCACTGGCTGATAGAATGGAGGTCCTGGAAAAAAACGCGAGGCGCTGTAACATCCGCATTCTCAATGTACCCGAAGTAAGTGAAGGAGCTGACATCAAGTCATATACCATCCAACTCCTTATTAAATCTCTCAATCTAACGCATACAGAGGAGGAATTGAATGTAGACATTCAGCGGATCCATAGGGATCCTTTCAGGCGGAATCCGCAGCGGACGAAGCCTTGGAAGATACTGGTCAACTTTCATACATTCTTATTGAAGGATCACATTCTTAACTTAGCCCTTAAACAAAAATCTCTGACTGGAGGTGGTTTCACTTTCCAAATACGATCGGATCTTTCAAGGGCAACACTGGATAGACAGTGGGAGCTGGGCAGGAGAATGGAGGCTTTCAGGAATCTGGGAGCATCCGTACAGCTAAGTTTCCCTGCAGCATTGAAGATTATGTTCAAAAACAAAATGTACAATGTCCGTACAGTCCAGGCAGCAGATGAGCTGTTGAAGAATATAGGTGCTTCCAAGAGCTGAGGATAGGTTAGGCTTAAGCTTAGATATTGGGGGCTCCCCCACTATTGCTGACCATAGAGTTTATGTATGTATGTATGTATGTATATATACAATACAACTCTAAGTTGCTTTTTGACCTTCCCAGTCCTTTTTTGAAAGAAAAAAAAAATAGTGTAGAAGATCAGATCAATAAGTAAGAAGAAAGAAGAGAAAAATGAAAAGATGATCACAAAAAAAAGAAAAAAAAAGGATAAAAAAGGGGAGAAGAGGGGAAAAAAAACACAAAATAAGGGGAACAAACACACACACACAAATCATTAAAACTTCTGTAGAGCTACAATTTAATGATTTAATAGATTTTGAGCGTTGTTATAATAGGCTAAAACTCCAGATAGTCTTACTAGTCCTGAACACTACAGCTAACAATGCTTCGTGTGAGCCTAGAATGGGTTAGGGGTACCACGAACCGGACGTGTTCCGGTTGGTCAAAGAAGGGTTCCTTAGGGGAGGTGGGGTGGGTTTCACGTGGGTATGGGTTAGGGTAAATAAGCATTAAAAGTTTCTCACCTCCAAATTGGCTGTTGACAATTTTACGTGTAAAAAATGGACAGATTTTGCATCCTTGAGTTGTACCAAGGGGTGTAAGTTAGCAGGGCTTAGTCTCACTGGATATATTAACTATGAGTACCATTAAGATTCTCTCTTGGAATGTTAATGGCCTGCGCACCAAACCTAGATCAAATACGATTTTACAATATATACGTGATTTTGATGCGCAGGTCATTATACTTCAGGAGACACATCTAGTTGAAGCTGAAGTATTAGATCTGGTAAAAAAAAAACAGGTGGATAGAGCTGTCTGTTACCACTTCTCAAACAGTTAACACTAGAGGGGTTACCATCCTCTTTAAAAAAACAACTTCTACTAGACTCTTAGAGCAGAGGGTTGATCCCTTGGGTAGGTGGGTTATCACGACTGTCATGATAGGCGGTTCTCGCCTCACGATAGTAGGGTACTATGGGCCTAACCGAGATGACCCCTCTGCCCTGACCTTGCTATTCTCTGAGTTCTTGCACTTTCCAGAACCAATGATAATAGCGGGAGATTTTAATATCGTGCTCGACCCCCTGCTGGACAAGACCACTTCCAGTCGACAGCTTACTCTGTCTAAATCCAGAGATTTCTTACTTAAAGCTATGCACCAATATGGAATTATCGACATTTGGAGAGTAAGGTAGGGACAGAAAGTTGGTTTTTCCTTCCGAAATTACAAATATTGTCATAGATCCAGGATCGACTTCTTTTTAGTAAGCAGAGTCCTGATTAATTCAGTTAAGAACGTAACATATTTACCATCTCATCTGTCGGATCATTCGGCGGTACTTTTAGATCTTAAACTACAGATTCAACCCCCAATTAGGTCATGGTCTATTGATAGGTCTCTCCTTACATCTCCAGATGATTTGGAGTATATTAGAGCAGAAACGCAAGAATTCTTTAAAGTTAACATCGGCTCTGCGAGCTGTAGTACAGTTTGGGACGCTTTTAAATGTTCTTTGAGAGGGGTTATTAAGAACGAAACCATGTTTCGAAAGAGACAGTACACCCAAGAGGTCGCATCGATAGAGGCAAACCTATTGACAGCTCAAACGGAGTTTGAAAATCTCAAAAATGCCCCCGAGCATGCTATACTGGCTAAACAGGAGGAGTTGCTGAAGCACAAAGGGCAACTAGCTTCTGTACTCAACCTGCGCATCTTGCAAAGGTGGGAAGCTAGTAAATTAGCCCATTTTGAATTTGGAGAAGGGGCGGGTAAATTACTAGCCTGGAAGTCTAGAACTGATCAGACCCGCAACAATATTGGGTCCATAATTACCAGTACCGGTACAGTATTCTCGGATCTAGAAATTAGATCAGCCTTTAAAGACTTCTTCGAGACCATCTACCAAGAGGATAACAACATCTCCTCTGAAAATGTAAAGAATTGGCTCAGGAAAATTTCACTGCCATCACTTTCTCCAGAACAAATCGCCTTTTTAGATCAGGCAATAACGGTAGAAGAGGTATCAACTGCTATACTTAATAGCAAATGCGGACAGGCGGCAGGGCCAGATGGTCAGCCCGCCGAGATATATAAACATCTTGCGGCTGATATTGCTCCTTTTCTTACTGTGTTATTTAATCAAGTCTTGATGGAGGGTGATTTACCGCCCACATCGTGGAATAAAGCATCAATCACACTCATTCTAAAACCAGGCAAGGCTTCCACCGACTGCGGCTCGTACCGCCCTATTTCAATACTCAACGCTGACTATAAGATCTTCGCGTCACTCTTAGCTAAGAGGTTGGGGCAGGTCGCTCCCTCAGTTTGACACTCAAACCAAAAGGGCTTTGTCAAGGGTCGCCAGCTCTTTGAATTGACATACGACCTAATAGGAGCGATCGACATGGCAACTAGCTCCTCGATACCCTTAGCTATTCTCACGTTGGACGCTGCCAAGGCCTTCGACAGGGTCAACTGGGTGTACCTGTCGGGGGCCTTGGAAAAATTCGGTGTGGGTCAGGCTTTCCGCAGAGTGGTGGAACTGTTATACCACAACCCATCAGCTTCGGTCTTGGTTAATGGCGGACTGTCAGAATCATTTACCATCACAAGGGGCACACGACAGGGATGCCCGCTATCGCCCCTGCTTTTCGATCTCTATATCGAGCCATTTGCGCAATAAATTCGTGAGGACAAGAACATCATACCTTTCAGATATAGAGATTGAGAAAAAAAAGTATCCCTGTACGCTGACGATATTATGATTATAACTTCAGATATCAGCATTGCGTTTCCGACAGTCATAAACTTAGCAAGACAATTTGGTAACATCTCTGGCTACGAAGTAAATGCCACCAAGACTGAGGTTATGGTGTGGAACAGCGTAGTAACGGGGCTTCCTGTGCAACTCAGTGATAACATGAGATATCTTGGAATAAGAATTGTCAAGGATATCAACTTGATCGCCTCTAATAACTTTACCTTAGTGGCCAAAGAATGTAGGAAATTAATGAGTTCTTGGGGACATCTTCCACTAACGCTCTTGGGTCGGTCAAACTTAGTTAAGATGGTTATTTTACCTAAGTTGACTTGTATCCTTAATAGTGTACCATTATATTTTGACACATCATTAATAGCAAAGATGCAGAGTGATATCACTTCATTTGTCTGGAAGAACAAGAGTGCAAGAATAGCTTGGAGGAAATTGAGGCATCGTAGGGAGAAGGGTGGTTTGGCTGGTCCAGACCTCCAGATCTATGCTTGGGCCTTTCAGATGACACATGCCCGAATGCTACTTAAAACTCCATCAGATCGAGGCATCGGGTTGATGTTTTCAACATTATTGCAGTGTGAAGGTGTAGGGCAGCTTGGGTTTCTTTTCAAGTTTGGAGACCCCAAATTGTTCAAGAAGATCAAACTGAAGGTGCTGCAGGGCCTAGCAAGAACTTGGTATAATCTCAGAATGATCTCTAAAATAGGTTATCACTCAAATAGATCCCCTATATAGGACCTCCCTGCTCCTCCTGGCTGGGCTAACGACGTACTGATAAGTCCGTTAAAAGACGCTGGAATCTCTACACGGGGAGATCTGGTTTTGGAAGGAGATATGCTCTCCTGGGAACATCTAGTGAGTAAGGTGGGCCCTAATTTTTCTAGATTAAAATTTTTACAAATCTCAAGCTGGGCACAAGCACAAACAACTGGGGCCTATCGTCGCCCTCAATTGCCCCTTGGAGGAAGTAGTCATCTGGAATCTTCTTTACTAGACAAGACACCTGCACCCAAGGAGGTTTCCTTCTTCTATAATCTAATCTTAGAGGAGATCGATGGGGAATTCCTTCTCCCAGACCAGCTGTGCCCTGTTGCCTTCTATAAACTTGAATGAACTATGGCTAGCCTCCTGTAATGTTCTCTGGGATATTGTCAAACCAGCTTGGCTTCGTAGAAACCATTTGTATACCCTCCATAGGGCTTACTATTCCCCCCCAGAGATTGTCTAAATTTTCAACAGGAGATCCAGTGGCGTGTGCCCGTTGCGGCCATGTGGCGGCCTCGGATGCACACATGTTTTATGAATGCCCACATCTAACATCTTACCGGCAATCAATAGGCAATAAACTAACATCTTCAACAGGTTCCACCGTGACTATAGATCTCCGGCTAGTAATTTTTGGAGTAGTGGACAAAAAGCGAAGCCCAAATAACAACCTTCTGTTCTACTCTATGTTGGTCGTTCGACGTGAAATCTGTAAGCGATGGAAAGAGGTTTCTCCTCCGTCATTACATGATTGGTGTTCCTCCATGTTACAAATATCAAAAATGGATCTTTCCAGGGCTGGAAAGCTAGACAAAAGAGCTTTTTGGCGTAAACTTGATTGGTCCCAATTGTCGGCGCTGTTTTTTTTTTTTTTTCCCAGTTCCAATGATTACGAAGCCAAGATACACTCTTTTTGCTATAACATCTTCGCCCTCTCTCTTGTGCGAATTGGTGGCAATAGCAATGGTGGAAATTGGTTAATGGCAATCATCTGTTAGACAGTACACAAGGGGTAGGGATCAGATGGGAAAAAGACATTGCTGTAGGGTTTTTGACGGATCCGTATATCGATTACAACCAAACCAGTCTTAGACTGAGACAGCATGCTTACTTCTCATATTCTATCCTTCCCTGTCCATGGGTCTGACAGATTAAGCCATGGTGGAGATGAGGAACGCAAAAAAAAAAAAACAACAACTGGTCGCAACTTTCGCCTCATACATGGAGCAAAGAAACCTAAAATTAAATCTCATCAGGACATTTTTGATGGTCTTTGGCTGGGGTAGGGCTAGGAAAAAGACCCACTGTGTGAGGGACCACAAGTTGACACAAGTCCAAAGTTTCTCCTATTTAGGCATTTTATTCTCCCAAAATGGTAACTGGGGCCCCCACATAGATCAGACAAGACTAAAATTAAGCCGATTCATGGAGGTTATTTTTAGATTTAGTAATAAGATAGATAGTAGACCTACTCTTGATATGCTTAAACTATATGGCAGTAAATGCTTATCGGAAGCAACATATGGCTCTGTTGTATGGGGTAATGCCAGTGCAAACAAACTCCTTTTTTTGCCGTATGCCGGCTGTACCACGGTCCAAGCCCGTATAGCTCCTACACAAGGAATTGGATGCTCCGTATGTAGCTGATCTAATACAAGCCAGAGTTCTATGCTCTTGGCATAACATATGGTGCAACGAGGGAAAAAGTTCACCAGGGATATAATTAAGGATTGTTTAGCATTGGAACATTTTATTAAAATCCCATGGTTAGCGTTTATGGATAAGCTACTGAAGGAAATCGATATAGACTTATCAGTGACAAAACCCACAGGAATACTACAAAATGGAAAAAAATGAAATTAAAAAAATCTATATGGAGAAACAAAGCCAAGAAAGAGCTAACAGAGAAGAGAAAAAATCAACTGTCAAGATATATGGCTAGTATAATGCTGTCTAGTTTACCTAATTATCTAGTCAACATGCAAATACCCAGAACAGATTTTACTTGACAAGGTTACAAATGGGCACTGTTAGAACTGGGGGTCTCTAGTTGACAGAGGTAGGTACCACCGTCCAAATAGGGACCCTTGCTTCTAGTCAGGGCAAGGACGAAACCCTCTGAGATAACCCCTGCTCACCCTCTAGCACAAGACCAAAACGACAAAAATCCAACATACACAGTTCAAGAATATGGTTTCAAAAGAGTTCTTAAGGTTGCGATAAAGTTCTTTAGGTTGCAATCAAAATAATCCACAGTTGCGTAAAAAGTTTACAGTTGCGACACGTTTAGCTCACAGTACCTTTAGTTGCGACAAAGTTCCAAAAGCAAAAGCTGGTGCGGTGGAAAACAAGTGATGCGTTGCTCCTGAGACCCTGGTGAGGCGTTTGCGACAGCCCTGCTGCAGCAGCTGGCGTGTTGCGGCGAATCCGGTCTGTATGGGTAGGAAGGCCACTTGTATGGATTCCGGTGCGTAGGTTCCGTAGGAAGTTTGTTCTCGCTAAGGTACGATGCAATGATCTTTGCAGTTGCGACGATCTCCAGGGCGACGATGCGCGGACCAGCGGTGATCTTCTCTCTCGCAGCTCCTCAATGCGATGGCTTCGGCGATGACTCTCGCAGCGACGTGATGCGGTCCGCAAGCAGGCGGTGCGGCGGTCTCACCCAGCGACGACAGGCTCTGCGACGACACTCGCAGCGATGTTAGACTTCCCGCACTGATCGGGTGCGTCCCGCAAACGAAGAATGCGACGGCTCTGACAGCGGCAACAGGCACTGTGAAGATCTCGACCTTCGTAGCGGCGGGAATTTCCACGCATTGTCGGGGATGCGCTCCGCAGCGAGCAATGCGATAACTTTTCTGTAGCACCGTCTCTCAAGCTTAGTTTCCAGCTTCCCAACACAGGTACAACTTCCAGAGGCACCACACATGGGCCAAGCACTCCAGGAAGGACAGAACTCTCTCAGTAGAGCTCAGGGGAAGCTGGGGGTGAAGTCCCTTTGTTCCTGGGACTTCAGAACGGGGAGCCAGCTCTTCTCAGGCCCTTGGAGATTCCTTCAAGCAAGGGGACACAGCACAAAGCAAAGTCCTGCCCCTCTCCTTGGCAGCAAAGCAACAGCAGGGCAATCCAGCAGAGCAACAGCTGGACAATCTTCCTTCTTCAGTTTCAGCTTTCTCCTTGGCAGAGGTTCCCTCTTGATTTCAGGATGATATCATTTTCTGTTGTCAGGGGTCCTGTACTTATACCCCTAAAAGTCTTTGTTCTCTTTGTGCAAGTGGGCCCTGAGCCCGGTCTGAACCAGTTCTGGGTGTTCCTTGAGCACTTTGTTTTTCTGTCTTCTCCTTTCCTTTCAGAGTGAGGGGTAGGGTCGTCAGCCGCCCAGCAGGAGGTGGAGCCAGCATTGTGGAAGGCAGGCACAGCCCTATTCAGGCCCAGGTGCTATCTCCTCCCACCACTCAAGTTGCAAATGCAGTCATTCAGTCTAGGGCTGACTCAGCCAGCCTCCTGGGGAATCCCCAGCCCCTGTCACTCTCAAACCAGACAGTAAATACACACACAGGCCAGGGCACACAGAAAGGTCAGACAAGTGAACAGCAACTTTCTAAAAGTGCTGTTCTCAAACACAGGATTTGAAAACAACCTTTCCTAAAAGATGTGTTATTAAATTCTGAGTTCAGGGATACCAGACTTTTATGTCCTATCTTGTTCCTATGGGAAGATCTGCTGGTAGCCACTGTAGCCAGCATCCCCCATGTTAGCCTATTGAGCAAGAGGGCCTTACAATAGTGAAAAATAAAAATGGCTGTAATTCACTACCAGAGCATGTCACCTGCACCAGTACATGCTCTACCTCTCACATACACTGCACCCTGCCCGGGGGGGTACCTTGGGCCTTCCATAGGGGTGACCAATGTGCATAAAAAGGGAAGGGTTAGGCCTGGTCAGTGGGGACACTAACCAGGAGGACATGGCAGTTCACAGACTGCACACAGGCACTGCGGTGGCAGGCCTGAGGCACCATTTTGGGGATACTCCTGTGGGTGGCACAATCAGTGCTGCAGGCCCACTAGTAGCATTTGTCATCACCAGCCCTGGCACACCCAGTGCACTTTACTAGGGACTTCTTGGTGATACAAATGCGCCAATCTTGTATATCCAATCACAATAACAATTTACACAGAGAGCATATGCACTTTAGCACTGGTCAGCAGTGGTAAAGTGTACAGAGTCCTATTGCCAACAGCCACGGGTCAGGAAAAATAAGAGAGGAAGAAGCAAAAAGTTTGGGGATAACCCTGCAAAAAGGGCCAGTTCCAACACAACCCCCTTCCAGCCTAAAGCCAGGGTAGACCAAACGATAACTTGATGGGATTCCCAGCTTAAGGCAATAGAACACGGAAACTGCCCAAACAGCAGGGCAAAATTCCTGTTCTAGGCCGACCTGAACTTAGTTGGATCACTCAATCCATACTCCCAGGGTCCACCATGCCAACCCATGTGGAACCCTCCTCCTCACCTGTGGACAACATCTGTGCAGCACCTAAACTTAACTTGCTCACAGGTGTGTCCCAACAGACAGACAGCACGACACAGTGATCACTGACAGTGATCAGGAATGAGACTCAAGCCTCATGCCTCTCAGGGCTCTCAAACCCCTGTGGCTTCAGAGGGTGGGGGGGGGCAGTAGCCCCAGGTGCTTGGCACCCTTTGTCCACTCCCTCTCTTGTCAGGTCAGGTCTGACATCCTGGCACTGACCCACCAGTACCGGACCTGTATCCAGCGGCTGGACAGGAGGCTGGGGTGGGCTTCTCCACACCCAGTCCTCCTCTTCCTTGGGGATCTGTACCCTCCCACCTGGAGCGGTACCCCCTTCTAGAATAGTCAGGGCACCTGTGGCAGGTATCCTGCCCATTCATCCATCAGTTCAGGGGTTCTATCCTGCAACTGGTATTCCAGGTCAGGGGGGACACCCCAGACCTGGCCCTCAAACCTAGGCTCCAAAGCCTCCAGGTCAGACAACACCTGAACCTGGCTTCCCCACCCAGGGACCAACCCCTGCGGTGGAACCCTTGCCTGGTGCACCAGGACTTCACTCACAGATGTGCCCATACTGGTAGACAGTACCCACCTGGCCAACACAACGGGGTGAGACTCCTGCCCCCCTTCCAGGGGCAACCCTGTCCGCCAGGACAACCAAGAACACAACTCTCCTACCAGTTCAGGTCCTCCCTCCAGCAACTGGTCTCCCAACCTGGGGTTTAAGCCCTCAGATTAAACCGGGGTCAGAGGCGAGGACACCCTCCCTCTGCACCCCCTTCCAGAGCGCTGCACCCTCCCTACTGGAGGGGTACCCCTGGGAACCATATTGGTCAGGGCACTGGTTACAGATGTCCTTCCTTCCAGGTCAGGCAGATCCTGAACATGGTCTCCCAACCCAGGGACCAAAACCTGCGGCTGTGCACTTGCCAGGCACGCCAGGGCTTCTGGGGACTCACACAGTACCCTCTTGAGGGTGACACATGACTCATGTGTCCCGTGACAGTCTGCCTGGCGCAGATCTCCCGACCCCTGTCCACCTGACAGTGCGCGAAGATTGACCAGGACAGAAGTGGTGTCACTATGGTCACTCCTGGGAGACTCAGCCCTTCTGGCTGGCCCCTGACTCACTGGTTCTCCCACTGGGGACTTCTTTCCCCTCTCACTACTCAGTCTGGACTTTTGCACCCTCCGAACTGGAGTGGCACTGCCAGACACCAGAACTGATGGAGGCCTGGTTACAGGCACTCCCCGTTCACCAGACACTAGGAGATCCTCCTCAAATGGCCTACTAGTATAGTCTAGGTCCCCAACCTGGTGTTCCCTTAAGGATCCCTCCAGGCCCTGAGACTTGGTTTTGGGCACCGTGAGACACACCGTCCCACACTCACTCCTTCTCCACTGAGACCGGACATGAGCTCCTACACCCCTCCCACTACACTGGGACCTAACCGGGCTACACTGAACCTCTTCCACCTCACAGGTCGGGAAGATATCTGTGCTACTCCTTTTGGGATTACTCCCCAATGCCTCTTCAGACTCTCTGGACTCCACCAAGAAATCTACCTCCAACGCAAGCTCTCTGGGATCAGAGAACTCACACTCCACCGGGTGTTGGCATAGCTCTGGAAAGCAGGGACTTAAAATATGCTCTCCAACAAATGAATCACACAGCCCCCCACAGTTGTTAACCAAGCTACCCTTTGCCTCACCCTCCAGTGCCTCACACAAGTACCCCACACCACTCTCCTGAGACTGGCAAGACAGTATCTGACTGTCTCTGTCACACAACCCACACTCTTCTGGCTGGTCTTCACACACACACCAAGGTTTCTACCAGGGGGGAACCCCTCTCCCTGTACCTCTCATCTAGAGTCAGTATAGTGTCCCTCCCACCACTAGGAATATGGTCCCCTGGGCCAGTCCCGCAATCTATTTTAGGGACATTGCACTCCACTGGAACTACATCATAAACCTGAACCCCTTGATGTATGTCAACCTCCTCCCTCAAGTCAGGCGCCACATCTCTGGGTGTTTGTACCGTTCTTTCAGCACTGGAAACTATAATCTTGCTGCCACCATCTGAGCTGGACTCCACCTACAACTCAGCAAAGCTCACCTCTTGAGCTACCCATGTTTCTTCTTCAGCTGAGACACTCATGGCCTCCAGCTTCTCGAGCTCCAACTCAAGCTTCCTCATTTTCGATTCATGGGCCAAGATCAATTTCAATTCCTCCAGGGCGCGGGCATTTTTGCTCTCCTCCGCCGCCCTTTCTCTCTCTTCCTCCATTTGCTTTATCTTCAATTCAAGCCTCAACATTTCTAACTTATGATCTCTAGCCCTTTGGTTTTCCTCCAACTCCTCTGGGGAAAAACTGTCATCTGAATGGTTGCTACTAGCCCTTGAGGCCGCTCTGGACACAGGCAGATCCTGTGGCCTGAAACCATCCCTTTGTGCATCCTCATCCACTTCTGCATCATCTGTCTCCCCAGCCTCTTTGGTCTCCCACCAGGCCCTTACGGCCTCCTGTAGCTCCTCCTTCTTGGAGTGGCGCTTCATGGGACATCCAAAGCTCCAGCAGAACTGCCTGAGTTGACCTACTTTGTAATCACCTAACATTTAAATATCAAACTCCAGTTCTGCAACATCACTTGCTGGTTTACCATTCTGAGACATGATGCTTGGATCCTTTAATAGGACCAAAAATAAAAAACTTAACCGAAGTATGCGGTGGCATAGTGGTCTGCACTCACTAGTGATGTACACCAATCACTGTGGATCTAGTACAAATACAAGTTCAAATCCCCACCGCTGACCAACAATGTTAGAACTGGGGGTCTCTAGTTGGCAGAGGTGGGTACCACTGTTCAAATAGGGACCCTTGCTTCTAGTCAGGGCAAGGAGGAAACCCTCTGAGATAACCCCTGCTCACCCTCTCGGTAACTTGGCACGAGCAGTCAAGGCTAATCAGAAGGCAATGTGTAAAGTATTTGTACCAACACTCACAGTAACACAGTGAAAACACCACAAACTGACTCCACAACAGTTTAGAAAAATAAAGGTATTTAATCTAAACTACACAAGACCAAAACGACAAAACTCCAACATACACAGTTCAAGAATATGGTTTCAAAAGAGTTCTTAAGGTTGCGATAAAGTTCTTTAGGTTGCGATCAAAATAATCCACAGTTGCGTAAAAATTTCACAGTTGCGACACGTTTAGGTCACAGTACCTTTAGTTGCGACAAAGTTCCAAAAGCAGAAGCTGGTGCGGTGGAAAACAAGCGATGTGTTGCTACTGAGACCCTGGGGAGGCTTTTGCGACAGCCCCGCTGCAGCAGCGTGCGTGTTGCGACGAATCCGGTCTGTATGGGGAGGAAGGCCACTTGTATGGATTCCGGTGCGTAGGTCCCGTAGGAAGTTTGTTCTCGCAAAGGTACGATGCGACGATCTTTGGAGTTGCGACGATCTCCAGGGCAACGATGCGTGGACCAGCAGTGATCTTCTCTCTCGCAGCGCCTCGACGAGATGGCTTCGGCGATGACTCTCGCAGTGACGTGATGCGGTCCGCAAGCAGGCGGTGCGGCGATCTCACCCAGCGACTACAGGGTCTGCGACGACACTCTCATGGATGTTAGACTTCCCGTACCGATCGGGTGCATCCCGCAAACGAAGGATGCGAGGGCTCTGACAGCGGCAACAGGCGCTGAGATGATCTTGACCTTTGTAGCGGCGGGAATTTCCTCGCACTGTCGGGGATGCGCTCCACAGCGAGCGATGCGATAACTTTTCTGTAGCAACGTCTCTCATGCTTAGTTTCTAGCTTCCCAACTCAGGTACAACTTCCAGAGGCACCACACATGGGCTAAGCACTCCAGGAAGGACAGAACTCTCTCAGTAGAGCTCAAGGGAAGCTGGGGGTGAAGTCCTTTTGTTCCTGGGACTTCAGAACAGGGAGCCAGCTCTTCTCAGGCCCTTGGAGATTCCTTCAAGCAAGGGGACACAGCACAAAACAAAGTCCTTCCCCTCTCCTTGGCAGCAAAGCAAGAGCAGGGCAATCCAGCAGAGCAACAGCTGGACAATCTTCCTTCTTCAGTTTCAGCTTTCTACTTGGCAGAGGTTCCTTCTTGATTCTAGTATGATCTCATTTTCTGTTGTCAGGGGTCCTGTACTTATACCCCTAAAAGTCTTTGTTCTCTTTGTGCAAGTGGGCCCTGAGCCCGGTCTGAACCAGTTCTGGGTGTTCCTTGAGCACTTTGTTTTTCTGTCTTCTCCTTTTCTTTCAGAGTGAGGGTTAGGGTCGTCAGCCGCCCAGCAGGAGGTGGAGCCAGCATTGTGGAAGGCAGGCACAGCCCTATTCAGGCCCAGGTGCTATCTCCTCCCACCACTCAAGTTGCAAATGCAGTCATTCAGTCTAGGGCTGACTCAGCCAGCCTCCTGGGGAATCCCCAGCCCCTGTCACTCTCAAACCAGACAGTAAATACACACACAGGCCAGGGCCCACAGAAAGGTCAGACAAGTGAACAGCAACTTTCTAAAAGTGCTGTTCTCAAACACAGGATTTAAAAACAACCTTTCCTAAAATATGTGTTATTAAATTCTGAGTTCAGGGACACCAGACTTTTATGTCCTATCTTGTTCCTATGGGAGGATCTGCTGGTAGCCACTGTAGCCAGCATCCCCCATGTTAGCCGATTGAGCAAGATAGCCTTACAATAGTGAAAAACGAAAATGGCTGTAATTCACTACCAGAGCATGTCACCTGCACCAGTACATGCTCTACCTCTCACGTACACTGCACCCTGCCCAGGGGTGTACCTTGGGCCTTCCATAGGGGTGACCAATGTGCACAAAAAGGGAAGTGTTAGGCCTGGTCAGTGGGGACACTAACCAGGAGGACCTGGCAGTTCACAGACTGCACACAGGCACTGCAGTGGCAGGCCTGAGACACCATTTTGGGGCTACTCCTGTGGGTGACACAATCAGTGCTGCAGGGCCACTAGTAGCATTTGTCATCACCAGTCCTGGCACACCCAGTGCACTTTACTAAGGACTTCTTGGTGATACAAATGTGCCAATCATGTATATCCAATCACAATAACAATTTACACAGAGAGCATATGCACTTTAGCACTGATCAGCAGTGGTAAAGTGCGCAGAGTCCTATTGCCAACAGCCACGGGTCAGGAAAAATAAGGGAGGAAGAAGCAAAAAGTTTGGGGATAACCCTGCAAAAAGGGCCAGTTCCAACAGGCCCTATCCATGAACTGGTGGCTTTCCCAAAATATGAAAGATGACAGAAAATAGTTCACAGTTGCCCATGTGATGGGAAAACCAGTCAGTCCACAATGCACATTATGTTGTTCTGTAAGTTTTATCGAGATATAAGGCAAATATTTTACGGCCAATCTTTATGGCAAAGAAACTTTTCTTGTATAAGAATGCCATGAATTTTATATGTACCCTTGATAATGGATTAGCATGTCAAGCTGTGTCTGGATTTAAAAAGCCGAGACATAAAAAGAAGGAAATCGCATGTATTTCTAGACAATTTATTCTACGAAGTTGATTGACAGGCGATTTAAGACTGATAACGTTTTTTAAATTTCAAGAAAATAAAATGATTTGAAACTATTGAATGAATTTTATTCCCATGTATGATGTATCTCCTATTTAATGTACTTTTGTGGATATTATGTACTTTCTGAATAAAGTTATGATGATGAGGATGATGACGAGTTTAAACAGCATATCTCTATCTGGTCAAACTGAAGTTAGCACTAATTAAGTGTAATAAGGCAATCCAGTGTTAATCTATGGGTGAGATAGCCGTGCATCAGTGAAAAATGGCTTTAGGAGTTTTTCACTGCCAGGACATGTAAAACTTAAGTATACCTGTCCTACTTTTTAATTACCACACATCCTGCCCTATGAGCCTTTAGGTAGAGGTAGGTTTATTTTGATAGGTCAGAATGGAATTCTACTCACTACAGGCTGCAGTGGCAGGCCTGAGACATGTTTTAAAAGGCTACTTTAGTGGGTGGCATAATGAGTGCTGCAGCCCACAAGTACAATTTACTTTACAGGTCATCAGTACATGCAGTACCATATACTCGGGACTTACAAGTAAATTTAATGTGCCAATCATGTGTAGACCAATTTTATGATGTTTTCAAGGAAGAGCATACGCACTTTAATCTAATTAGCAGGAAAAAAGTGCACACAGAGTTCTAAAAGCCAACAAAAACAGGTTCAGGAAAGGAAGGCAAACATCTGAGGTGAATCTGCAGAGAGGGCCAGGTCCAGCACTTTCCAGCTTAATGCTTGTTTAACTTTGGGCAGGGTATGTCCTGTCACAGTAGGCAACATGATATCTCATAACGTCAGTGGCTAAGGGTCTCGGACTTCATCTGTGTGAGAATTCTTCTGAGCAAACGAGAATGTTGACAAACACCAGCAGTGCATTCCATCCAGTGGAAGTGTCGGAAAGGGAGTGTACTTCAGGAATAGGGTGCTTTCAGTGACCGGGAACTAGACAGGGACTAGCGCCCCTTACTTTATGTGTACTACAAAAAAGATGTATAAAGTTAAAGACATCTGGGAATTATGTGACTAAGAAATGAATAGCTGATTATTAGAAAGTTTAGAACGATGTCTGAAAAGTACATGTATTATATACAATTATGTGTTTCGCTCATCCACATTACTCACTGCAGTTTTCTTACATATGATGTGTCAGGCACATTTTGTAAATCCAAGAAAGATAATAATTACACCTCCATCAACCTAAGTAAATTACTTCCCTGAACAGAAGGAAATGGAAGAGTTTTACTCAATAGTATAGCTTTCATCTTATGTTTGTTACATTCTTAAAACTGTGAAGTGCCTCTGTAGTGGTGAGGTTCCGTGAGAATCGAAACGATGTTTTGGGTATGCTCTGATATGGACGAGTTTGGTATCTATGAACCGTAAATGACGAGATTAGTAGGTGTACGCATTTTCGCTACACTACTTGGAAGGGTTCGTCTTATTTACGGGTTTGTCCATCTGAACCCTCGGGTTCCATTTTAGATACGGCATCCATTTTGTTCTCCTGCCCTCACGTAGTCAGCAAACAGGCAAATGTCCGTTTCATGACCCTGAGTTGCCAAGCCTTACGGAAGATGCATATCCCTTTTGTGCGTCTTTTATGACGAGGGGAATGACACTGCAAAGGCAGATGGCTCCGCTCGAGGGTAATCTTGCCGTGCCGGGCTATTGTTTCAGCCCTGCATGCGCTAGGCTCGAATCCTTTGATCCTGTGATCACGCTTCCGATATTACCCCCACACTTCTTTCTGCATTGTTGTCTGTCTTCCTTGCACCTGTTCCTGTCTCTTTCTTTCGCCTGTCTACAACTAGAGTGGAATGTGCCTAGCGGCGAGATGATGTGCTTTTACAGTTGGGAACTGGCAATGCTACTGTAATTATGTTCCGGGTTTCTGAAAACATGAATGCAATCCTTTTAACGTTTACTATGGGAACTGAGTTGTAAACCTTTTGTTCGTTTGTTGTGTAATGACGAAAATGTGTATAAAAGGAGCGATTCACTTTTGCAATTTGAAGCAGACTCTCAGAACCTACACTTTGTTGTACTTCTAGCGATTTCTGTATCCCTGCAGTAATAAACGCTGATCTTTGACGCCAAAGGAAGTGTCCCGTGTCTCTGTCATTTTGTACGCCAGAACAGGTAACCCACGAAGGTTTCAGGTGTTGTCCCCTGGCACCGCTGGGCCTTAAATAGTCCAGTCCTTCAGTTGGCGCCCAACGTGGGGCGACATCAGCGGTACCGGTCCAAAGCTTGACGATCGTGAGGAACTTCGTGTGAAATCTCCAAGGAAAGGTGCACCCCGCTTCATCGATCCTGTTATCGAAACAAGTGGCCCGAAGATTTTTCCTGCGAAGCTTCCCACCTCCTGACGGCTGCGACGGACCGATGCTCTGACTGTCGACCTGTTTTTTGGCGCCTGGCGTAGTCCTTTGTACGGCGAGACGATAGACGGGCCTTCCTGGTGACGCCATTGTGCTCTCAGTTAAGTATTTGTGGGTCGCTCCCAGTATCCTTAGTTGTTGTTGAAGCTTAGTTGTTTGCATGGTTCCATTGCATTTGTGGTTCTTAGTTGTTGGTTCTTAGTTGTTATTTGACAGTTGCAATTGCCAAAAACCGAGGGTTTTGTATTTTTGCGAGGATTCTGTACCTCGATAACCCTTGAAGTTTGATACTTGGTTAGTGTGCACGATGCCTGGCCATAGTGGTTTCCTTGGTTTCTTTAAATGTTACGATAAATGTTTTGATATGGATTCCCGGTTGGAGGACTCGTGTCCGATACCTCCAGTTGGAACTCCGATATATGAGCTCTATAGTCGACATGGTGTGGGCCCTATTATATATAATGAATGTTGGATCCGTTATACGAAAAAGGATGGTGTCCTTAGTTGGCCACCACATGGAAGTTTTGAAACTGAGATTTTAGATAATCTCGAAACAAAATTGTTTAAAAAGAAATCTAGGTAAGCTATGTTCGATTCCTTTCGGTTATGGCGCAAAGAGGCCAGGCAGAAAGAAATCAAACAACTTAAGAAAAATAAAAGAGAGGGTATCGGTACGATGATGCAACGTGCAGAACAATGCCAACGAGATAAAGCAGATAAAGAAAATGAAGCTTCTATCAGACTGCATCATATGAAGGTGGATAAATGTTATCCGGTTTTGTCGTCCGGTCTTGATAAAAAGGAAGAAGACTTGAAAGAGGATCCTTTGTTAGCGTATCTATTGAAATCGCCACCTCCTTATGCACAGGGTGCTACAGCCCCTGTAGTTCCTCCTGTTCTTCCTCCTGTCATTTTGGCGGCTGCTGGTCAGCCTGTTGTTGGTCCTGTTTTTGTCCCTGTTCCTGCTCCTCTTCCTCCTGCTCCTTTGCCTGTACCTTCTCAGTCTATTGTTCCTGCTACTTCAACTATCTTGGCTACCCCTACTGTTTCTACGGTCGCTTCTAATGTTGTTGCTCCTGTTCTTTTTTCCTCTTCTCCTTCCGTTCGTAATCGTATCCCTAATTCTGTTGCTAACCTCTATTCCCCACTTTCCGGATCGTTATTACAATCCGATGTCTCTGAAACTCCCCAGAGACGGAGTCAAATCCCTGGTGGAAGGGAGAGTGCGATGTTAGTGACTATGGCGCGTAGGTGGATTAGACACCCTGTTAGATACCCTTCGCGCATAGTTTGCGATACCTTTTCTCAGTTTAATGAGCCCACACAGAGATTTGTGTTTGAAGAAATGTGTAATTCTTTGAGAGTAGAGTGGGATAATGATGAGGTAGATAATGTACCGCCCGATATAACTGAACTTCGGAGTCAATTTTCGAACGGTATGATCGTAGGTGGAGATGTACGATGTGCATTAGAGCGACTGTTGGCCTTTAGGTCCACAGTGCCTTCTTGAGTGTCATTTGATGATGACTCCGATAATCAAAAGGCGAACTCCGGTCAGTATCCTATGAGGGAGGTTCCGCCAGTATGGATGCCAGGTGATCCTGCAGCTAATCCTGTGGTTCCGCCATACTTTCAAAGAGTTTGGATACACCTCCCATGGAAGCGATCAGAAGTCTTGCAGGTGAAGCAATCCTTGCCTGATCCACGCAAGAATCCGGCAGGTTACTATAAGGAGTTATCCCAACTGGTGGATGCTTCTATTATGAACCTTGCTGACATCGACATGCTGTTTGGTAATGTCGTACCGCAACCAATTTGGGCGAAAATTCGCCAAGAGAATCATTTGGCTGAGTTAGGCGGTGATTGGGCTGCACTACTAGCGGCGGATGGACGACAAATTGGTGGGGCTAAGCCAGAGCAGTTAATTGCGGATTTGCCCCAAAGAAATTACGCTCATGAAAACTCTTATGCCAGCAATGAGGGTGAATTGGGACAAATTGTCGGCTTGTAAGCAAAAGAAAGACGAGAGTGTCTTGGATTTCTTTACTAGATTTGAGGAGGCATTCATCGATCATAGTGGTCAGGATATGAGCACTGAGGGAGGCCAGCGGTTATTTGTTGATAAGTTTGTGTTAAATTTGTTGCCTGAGCTATGCAACAAATTGAAGAATTCAGAAAGTGCATGGGCCGTCTCAACCACTGCTCAAATATTAGCGACGGCTCAATACTACGAGAATAGGGAAAAAGAGGAAAGTGATCGTTCAGATAAGAAAACGAAGGAGCTTAAAACGAAGGTTTTGTTGCAGCAAGCGTATTGTGGAAAATTAGTGCGTTTTGGTGAACATTATCTGCGCCATCTTGCCTCTTCCCTGATGCCACACTTTTGTCGTGCGCGCCCGCCATTTTAAGATGCCCCGATCAGAACAAACCCTTTTGCATGCCGCTGGCCCCTGACATAGCCCTTTGCCTTCGCTAAGCCTGCACGCTGACCACCCCCTGCTTGCACCTGCCTTGAGTCATAAACCCCTCTTCGGCGCTGCTCTGCCCCAGGCCCTCATCCTGTTCCCAGCGCGACACCTCCCTGCTTTCCTTTCATGATCTCCGGCCCTTAGATGCAAACCCCCTTTTTCCCCGTGTGCCCGTTTTTTCCTCCCCGTTCCCAAGCCGACACCCAGCTCTGCCGATACCATCCTTGCCCCTCCCCGTACAATAGAAAGCTTCCCCCATCAAAGAATCCCCGGGTTGATCAAAGCCCCCCACCCCATGAGATCCGATCAAACTCCCCACGTTCCGTGAATCGGCGGATTATCCAGCTGCGCGATGCTCATCACCTGTTGTGACTAGGGTGGGGACTTTAACTGTAAATGTGTGTGGGAACGGGCCCAAAGGGGAGTTCCGAGAATGTCTTTTCCGTACATCAAAGCTTTAAACATGTATGTGTAATCTGCAATAAAGTCATAAATGTGGGTATAAGAGGCCAGGCCTCAGAAATACAGTTAGAGCACCTCAGAACGATACCTTCTGTCCGTTTCGTTGTGTTCTCCTCCGGAGAGAATAAAAAAACCTTGTTTCCTGCTTTTCAGTCTCCAGCGCCTGCCTCTTCATTGATTTAAATAACTAGAGGGTCACAGAGGCAATACCGCCGGGCAAATATCGATTGTCCACGACCCGATTGAACTTTTTACAATTGGCGTCCCAAGCGTGGGGCCCATCAGCGACTCGTGGATCCAGTGGGAGAGGTCCCGACGACAGAGTGAACGACTGCAACGATCGGGAGAGCTCTTGCCCAATAGACCCTCGTCTGGCAGCCGATCATCCGAACTTCACTAGTTCCGAACAGACCTCTCTCGAGTGATCTACGGTCCTGACTGGGAACCATCAGGAGTGCCGTGAGAAATACGAGAAAAAGAGGACGATCGGGCGCTGGATTCGGAAGACAAGAAACTGTCCACATGGTCCGGGTAAGGTCGTGTTGCCACGACAAGTTGCGAAATTTGTTTTGATTGCTTGATTGTTCAAAATACTAGTATTGCTCTGTTTTTTTTTATTTAGAGATTCACTGTCTGCAAACGGAGAAACAACAGGCTCCCTCTCCCTTTGCAAGCAGTGGAGGATAGGTAGGGTAGCAGCCGTGCTTGTTCTTTTTCTCCCCCACTCAATAATTGCTTGAAACTGAACTGTTGTTCACAAACTATTGTTTCCTGGAGATTCCCTGTCTGCAAGCAGGGAAGAGACCACCCTTTTTGCAGATAGTGAAAAGGGTAGGTAACGCAGATCTTTGCGGTCCTACTCATTCTCCCCATTGTTATTTATTGGTCGTTTGGTTTTATATATTTTTTTTTGATCCATGAGGTATTCACTACCTGCAAACAACGTAGAATAGAAATATTCTGTCTAGTCTTTGCACCTAGTGATAAGATAGGCAGTGCTGACTTTTTAGTCCCTCGTTACGAGCCGTCATGTCTGTCTTCTCCCCACTGATAAATAGCCTGTTTAGCCCGGACCGGGTGTTAGAGGTGGACCATATAGCTCCACTAGAAGGCACCCCTAATAAGGACATGTTCATAAACTATGGGTTAGTCACCATAGCTTATAATAAATTATGGCACAGGTATACCGAAGATAGCCAAGACAAACAGTGGCCACTGGCAGGATCCTTTGACCTTGATAAAATAGAAACGTTAGAAATAGCCCTTCGAAATAATAAGACGACGCCAATTATGCTCGACAGTCTCGGTATGTGGCGCAGAGAGGCTACGAAACGACAGAGAAAAGACGAGGATAAACCAAGTAGGGAAATATACCGACAGGACAACCCCAGGACACCGCTACCCACAACTTATCCCCCGACACTATGCAAAGGACGACCAGACTTAGGGTCAGACCAATGCGCTTTTTGTAGGTATGTCGGACACTGGAAAGCCCAATGCCCGACTCTACTGAGCGTGAGTAAAGGCAAAGGGCCGACAAGAACGACAGACCGACAGTACGAGAAAAGGCGCGAGACAGAGAAGAACCCGACTTACATAGACAGACCAGACAGAACCACCACGTTTGATTATGCCCGATGGCACAGATTTCGCCAGGAAAATCTCAGCGGCATGCTCAAGTTCTCCTAGGTCGGGCAATGTCAAGACGGGAACCCAGCCTCGTTTAAAATTCACAGACGGAAAGAGATAATTATGACCAATAACTGTTTTTATATTTGTCTTGGGTCTTTGTATGTCGTACTTGTACTGTCCCCCGTCTGAGTTCGTGTGTATGTAATGTACAAATCTGCGTCATCCCTCTACACGTGTTTCCGTGTTACTCGACCCCTGTTAGCAGAAACTTAGCATAAAAGCAACCTGGAAAGAAAGAAATGATAAAACAAAATCCGTAGACCATTAATAAACTTGAACTTTTAATTTAACACAACAAACAAGGAATAATAACGATAAACTGTAGAAAATGAAAGTCAAACAGAACATTCGCCCCCCCCCCCATTCTGGAACCTTCCAAAGTAAGGCAGGGTTACGGCTACGCCCAACCAACGGCAACCCATATAAGGCGAGCCCCGCCGCCAACTCTTGGGCAGGAAATCTTAACGTATGGGGGAGCCGGAGGAGAGGCAGGAGCCCGCAGCCTGGGCATTCGCAGGTAGTCCCGCCACATGTCTCCTTGGCCGGCCGCAACGGGCCTGGAAAGACTAAGGTAGTCCCGCCACATGTCAAGAGGAGAGCGAGGCACCTCTTCCTTTTCTCTTCCGTCACAGCCGCAGCAGTCCTGGACGGCGGGATGTCCTGCACGTACCTCCACAACAATTTGTCCAAGTTGGGCTGGGAGGGAGAGGCGACGCGGACGAGCCTCTCCCACCTCCACCGGTAGGAGGTTTCCCAGCCCCCAGCCCGACGCCGAACACCCCCAGTCAGGCGATGGTGCCCATACTTCCACAGCACCGGACACACCATGGTGGCACCCCAGTACTTGCGCAGCACCGAACGTACAATGGTGGCACCCCAGTATTTGCGCAGCACCGAACGTACAATGGTGGCACTTGGGGAACACCGGATGTGGAGAGGCCTTCATGCGGGGCGATGAAAAGGAGCGGCATGGAGTGCACCGGGAGAAGGAGACGATGTGAACGAGTCTCCCTCGCCCCCCCAGGTGGGGGCATCACAGCTGCACCCCAGCTGGACGTCCCGCTCTCACAAAACAGGGACCTCTTCCTTTCACTCCGAAGGGCCTCTTCCATTCTTGCAAACTCGACGAGAGTGGCCCCTGTAGGGCCTCAAAATGGCGTCTGGATCCGCTGGAAGGCGGGCCCCGGCCACTAGAGTAACTTTGGCCAGCCGTATAACTCGAACATTTGTCCCATGGAGCACGAGCCCCCATCTCCGACAGCATCTCCGCAGCCTTGAAGATCATACAAAGGTCCCCGGCGGAGCCTTCGGCCTTTGCAGGTTTCCGGTAAGGGACGGCTGCCTCGATCGCCAACGAAACTAACATGACATTGCCACACCTTCTGTTAGCGTGAATTCTAGAACTGCCGAAAAGGACTCTGGTCCAAACTGCCAGTAATGGAAACATTTCCCCCTGATGCTGCTTCCGGACTGTGGCGGCCCCGCCCAAAATGGCGCTGGTATCAATCGGAACTTACGAACACCTCGTGGTGTTCCTTCGCACTAATATAAACTTGATGTTCTGAGATTTTTGTGATCCTTTGTACACTTGGCTAGAAAAGACAAGGAGAGCTCACTCGACGAACAGTATGAAAGAATCCCCATTACAAATGTTGATTACAAATGTACACTGTATTATATTTTTATAACCGATGTAAACCCCATTTACGACGCACACGTACGGTATGCATATAGGAAATCTGATTACAACTATTGTGATTATGCTTCTGAATTATGAAATATATGCCCCCGAACCCCCAGCCAATTAATAGACGTTTTAGTCTCTTACAAATGAATGAGTAAAACTTTCCGATGTTTTTATTGTTGCAAACAACACCCCCCACTGTACGCACTTTAGCCATTGCCACGACCGACCAAATACGACCACACCCTCCTAATCCATATGCTGAAATGAATTTGCAAAATAAAGTCTTTGAAACTATGGACGGGTATTGCATGCTTTATTTTAAAACAATATGGGATGGGTAGGAAAGTTCTTTTTCTGTGCACCCTACTCTGCTCTCTCTTTAAGGTTAAAGGAAGATGGTTGCCCAGCCCTGGAGGACGGATCGGATCGACAACACGACACTCCGCCTTAAAAGTACGCGACTGACTCATGAACTCTCGCGTAGAGGAAGACCGTGACTTCCAAGGATGGGTAAAACGAATGGTGTAAATGAGGGAATGTAAAAGGAGGGTGAAATGAAATAATGTAAATATTGTAAAGTACAACGTTCCAAAGTAGCAGGGACCCAAGAACCGAAGAACTTTAGAACGCCACGGCGTTGAAAGAGGTTTAAGGATCCCGATAGTGAGATATATCCTTTGACTAGATACCTCGCACTAGGCACCTCTGGTTTCCTTTTTGTGTTTCCCCGCACACGCCCTACATGAACACACTACCCCCCCTCGACTCCGAAAACCATATCCCCGGGGACCCTGCCCCAAGGAGGAAAGACGAGTAAGAGGTAAGTAAAGGACTTATGAATCCATGTATTTGAATGCGCGCGAATGCTGTCTCCCCCACCCCCCCCCTTTTTTCCTTCCTCTGCAGGTTACATCAGAGATTACAGCCAAGGTGTGGCGAAGATCTGAGACCTTGCCATGTCTAAATACACGAAACGGACTAGCGCCGCAGGGTGGTGTCTAAGCACGCCTGCAAACTACTCACGTATCGAACAAACCCGAAAAATTAGCACAACCTGATAAAAAGTGATCACCCTTAAACCAGACCGGACGAATGAACCCATGTCACGTATGATGCGAAACTGTGAGGGAATGTGTGTGTGTGACTGAGGCGTTGACCCAACTGGTCAAAGGACCGAGAATGCGAGAAAGTGCGACAAAATGGTACCTCCTTTTTTCTTCTTTCCTTTTCTCAAAGCACGTCCCCTCTACCCTGTCTAATGCTCAAACTGCATGATTACAAGATTCTAACGCGGACTCGTGAATACCCTTTACTGTGTAATGCACTAAATAGCCTTTCTTGAATGCACTGCCGCCCTCTCTGTTGCACGTGTACTATTTAGCCTGCCGTTGCACTCTCTCTCTCTCTCTCTCTCTCTCTCTCTCTCTCTCTCTCTCTCTCTCTCTCTCTCTCTCTCTCTCTCTCTCTCTCTCTCTCACTCTCTCTCTCTCTCTCTCTCTCTCTCTCTATTTTTGCACTACCACTCTTCCGAGTGGTTAGCCCCGAAATTGGCAGATTGCCACCCCTAGCACACCACCTAATTGGCTTCAAATACCGTCAGTATTTGCACAAACGCTTGTCTTTAATACAATCATCCTGAGGCCGCGTCATTACCTCTCCTTTTCCGCTAGAAGTCAATGAACCCAGGTTGGGCCGTAAGGGAAAGGACAGGTAAGACGACAGAGGTTCCCTAATCTGGCCCGAAATAAGGGAACTACATGTCAACGGCTCCTATAGTATAAAACAAGGACCTCAGAATACGCGACCCTCCCCTCCCCGAATCGTCGCAATACCCAAACCAGAAAAACGATCACCCCCGTTACCTCCCCTGTCTATGTCCCTGGTTGTTTCCCATAAAACCCCTGTCCTTCCTAGTTAAGTAACCGGGCTGTAAAAGGTTACGTAGGACCCAGAATGATGTTTTACAAGGTTAACAGACTAGACCAAGGTAAAGAAATCATCAAAATGAACCCCGCAGTAGTTGAAAAACAGGATGCACCGATAGAAAGGAAATGTTTAGCCCTGTTCGTCTCTCAGCAAAATACCTGTGTAGTACCATGTTGACGACTCACTGTACCCTTTTGTAAATGTGAAACTCTAGAGAACGGCATATCTTTGCCAGATTTGTCTCCCGAAGGTGGGTTACCATCAGATGAACTGTCATGCCTGTAATAAATGATTATGAAGGAAAGTCGTAGTAAATCCAACAGGTCCGCCACCGGTCATTCATATGCCAGTTGTGAACATTAAATATAACGGACATTTTCATTCTTTGCCTGGAGCTGGGAGAGAAATAGACTTTTTGATTATCTTCATCTGCAAATTTTCTAAAGACTGTCTTTTCAAACTTGTTTAAGGGTACTGCTGTTGGAGGAGAGAAGGACCGGATGTGGGAGCACGAGGCCCGACTGCAGACTAAGGGACACCTGCGACATTAGCCAAGGCGAGACCACGACTGAAAGGAGCTGCAGGACGAGGCACTGTTTTCGGCAGCATGAAAAGAAAGGGTCGACCTGATGCCCCTGCTCGACGTCCAGTGCCTGTCGACAAGTCCCCGCTCTCTGAATTCCGTCGCACGCCCGCCCATTTGAAGTCTCTCGTTCCCCTAGTTTGTTCCCAATTTGGCCTTGCTCCATCCCCCTTTTTCCTCTGACCTACCCTATGGACTGTTTTGAACGCTCTTCTTCCATCGGAACTTTCTGACAATCACCTCAAAGGACACAGGGCGAAAAGGACCTTTCCGACCAGAAACGCGAGGAAAGGGTCGTGCCCTGCAACGCAGAACTTAGAACAGAGCTGGACTTGTAGCTCCACCGCCGGTGCTCAACAGCGCCAACGAAAGACCACAAAGAACAATGAGAACTCATAAAACTTCGAACATTCGACATCTTCAACCACCGTTTTGCTACGCCTCATTTCTCTCCCAGCCGCCATTGTATTGATCCTGCTCCAATCCGAATCTGAAACATGTATTAACCTGCCAGTTCACGTTATGATATGTACTTGCTGCTCGCCGTTTTTGTATTTCATTCCTATGACTTTCCTGCTTTATCAAATAGGTGCACCTCCTAAAAAAAAAAAACTAGAAACCTCAAAATGTATTGTTTACAACTCTTTTCCATCTAGGGTTCCTACCGTTTTCTTTCTCATGCCCACCACAGTAGAACCGAATAGAAAATGAACCAGCAAGATGTCTTGAATATGTTAAAGGGAGGACTGTGGAAAATTAGTGCGTTTTGGTGAACATTATCTGCGCCATCTTGCCTCTTCCCTGATGCCACACTTTTGTCGTGCGCGCCCGCCATTTTAAGATGCCCCGATCAGAACAAACCCTTTTGCATGCCGCTGGCCCCTGACATAGCCCTTTGCCTTCGCTAAGCCTGCACGCTGACCACCCCCTGCTTGCACCTGCCTTGAGTCATAAACCCCTCTTCGGCGCTGCTCTGCCCCAGGCCCTCATCCTGTTCCCAGCGCGACACCTCCCTGCTTTCCTTTCATGATCTCCGGCCCTTAGATGCAAACCCCCTTTTTCCCCGTGTGCCCGTTTTTTCCTCCCCGTTCCCAAGCCGACACCCAGCTCTGCCGATACCATCCTTGCCCCTCCCCGTACAATAGAAAGCTTCCCCCATCAAAGAATCCCCGGGTTGATCAAAGCCCCCCACCCCATGAGATCCGATCAAACTCCCCACGTTCCGTGAATCGGCGGATTATCCAGCTGCGCGATGCTCATCACCTGTTGTGACTAGGGTGGGGACTTTAACTGTAAATGTGTGTGGGAACGGGCCCAAAGGGGAGTTCCGAGAATGTCTTTTCCGTACATCAAAGCTTTAAACATGTATGTGTAATCTGCAATAAAGTCATAAATGTGGGTATAAGAGGCCAGGCCTCAGAAATACAGTTAGAGCACCTCAGAACGATACCTTCTGTCCGTTTCGTTGTGTTCTCCTCCGGAGAGAATAAAAAAACCTTGTTTCCTGCTTTTCAGTCTCCAGCGCCTGCCTCTTCATTGATTTAAATAACTAGAGGGTCACAGAGGCAATACCGCCGGGCAAATATCGATTGTCCACGACCCGATTGAACTTTTTACATCAAAATGATTCGCAACAGCAGTATCGACCACAAGCACAGTCTTCTAGGATACAGTCACGCTCTGACTCCTCTGACTTTAGATCTATGCTTGGGTATAATCAGTGTGCGTATTGTAGGGGAGAGGGCCATATGAAATTTAATTGTCCCGCTTTACGTGACCGCTATAATAATGTTTTGGCTCGAGGGGGATGTGGTGGTCCCCAACAGGCATCTCGAGGTAGAGGTCGTGGCACCCCTCAAAATCAGAATGAGCGCTCTCCTATTTCGTCGGGCGCGAATAATTGTTTTGACCAGCGAAATGCGAGGTCCGATAGATCAGCGCAGTACCATGTGGACGATTATTACGTTGGACATGAGATTGATGCAGGCGACCGTTACTAGGACAGCCACCGACAAAGAGAGGGAGTAGTGTCAGTTCCGGTTGATCAGAGAGGGCCCTATGTCGCAGTTGCCACATCTGGCGTAGTTGAGCCTTTTCTGTTGGACACTGGTGCAGCAAAAAGTTCCATCATGCATTCAAAACTCCCTGGCGCACCTTTGTCCGGCTTAACAAATGTTTCCATTGGATTCTCTGGCGCCCCTGTAAGCAATCCTGTCTCTAGCCCTTTGTCCCTTACGATTGGTCCTCGTGAGCTAGAGGCTCCGTTGATTCTATCCACTGGTTGTGGTGAGAATCTCTTGGGTTTGGATTTGTTAAAACGGTTATATGCGACTTTGTACTGCTCTCCTGCGGGAGTGGAGCTTACCTTAGGGCAGAGAGTAATCTCTCCTATGTACTTGTCAATCGATAAGTTCCCACCGGAACTGAGTTCCCTTCCTGCGTCGTTACGGGCCACTGGCCCCAATGATGTGGGCTTACTGGACATTCCACCTTATGTGGTCCACTTGAAATCAAATGTGCGATTACCACGTATACCTCAGTATCGTATCTCTCTTGATGGTGAGCGAGCACTATTAGCGATCATTTACGATCTGATCAAAAAGGATGTTATTGAAGAAACTAGGGGAAATGTGTGTAATAGTCCTGTGTTACCCATCCTGAAACGAACTGATCCATCTAAACCTCCTGTGTACCGTTTTGTAATTGATTTGAGAAAAGTGAATAAAATTGTGATCCCACAGTTCCCTGTGGTGCCTGACATCACGGCCTTGTTGACCCTGATCCCAGCTTCTGCCTCCTGGTTCACGGTGATTGACCTAAAGAATGCTTTCTTTAGTATTCCGATCGCTGAGGAAAGCAGAGATTTATTCGGATTCTCATTAGGTGGTCGCAGTTTTAGGTTTAAACGCGCACCACAGGGCTACTGTGAGAGTCCATCGATCTACAGTCAAGCCCTTAAAAGTCAACTTGATGCATTTGTGTTACCGACGGGTGCGGCTTTGATTCAGTATGTTGACGACCTATTGGTGGCTGCTGATACTGAGGTTATTTGCAGAACTACTACAGTATCGTTGTTGCAACATTTATGTGACTTACATCACAAGGTGTCACCTTCTAAGCTGCAATATTGTTGTCAAGAAGTAACCTACTTAGGTCACTTATTGTCAAAGGAGGGGAGAAGGTTGACCCCAGAAAGAATAGCAGCGATTGCTCGAATGACTGTGCCAAAAACTCAGAGAGATGTACGTGCCTTTCTAGGTATTACGTCATACTGCAGACAATGGATTCCAAATTTTTCATTGTTGGCGAAACCATTGTTAGCTCTCACGTGCAAGGATGTTCCGACTCCTTTGCCTTGGACTGAAGAGTGTCAGAAAGGTTTTTCTGAATTACGTGATGCGTTGTGTTCGGCTCCTGTGTTAGGCACTCCCGATTACAGTAAGCTGTTTACATTATACGTTCACGAAAGGGATGGTTGTGCGTTGAGTGTCTTGATGCAACAATTTGGCGACAAACAACGTCCATGTGCATATTTTTCTTCGACCTTAGATCCAGTGGCTAGAGCATTGCCGAGTTGTTTAAGAGCAACAGCGGCAGCTGCGGTGTCCATTCGACAGTCCGCAGGTTTGGTCATGGATAATATGCTTACGGTGATGGTACCGCATGCAGTTGACACTCTTTTGAACCGAACAAAAACTCAACACCTGACGAGTGCAAGGTTGTCTGGTTATGAGTTGACACTTTTGGCAAGTCATATTCGGATAAAAAGTTGTAATGTGTTGAACCCAGCAACATTGTTGCCGATTAGCATGGAATCAGGTGATGTACCACCACATGATTGTTATTTAAGAACTGAAGAAGAGACGAAGGGTCGTATTGACCTGAAAAACACTCCATTGGTAGATCCCGATGGTACTTTGTATGTTGATGGTTCATGCTTCAAGTTGCCGAATGGTGATGTGACGACTGCGTATGCTGTAGTGACGTTGAGTACGGTTGTGGAATCTGCGAGATTGAGTCAGAATTCGGCCCAAGCGGCTGAGTTAATTGCGTTGACGAGAGCGTGTGTGTTGTCCAGAGGAAAGCGGGTAAATGTGTTTAACGATAGTCAGTATGCATTTGGCGTAGCGCATAGTTTTGGTCGATTGTGGAGAGAAAGAGGGTTTTTTACGTCGCATGGCACGAAGATACAACATGGACAGCTCGTGAATGACCTTTTGGATGCACTTACATTGCCTAAGCAGGTGGCAATAATTAAATGCAGCGCGCATCGGAAAGTGACAGATGATGTTGGCCGCGGTAATGCGTTTGCGGATGAGATTGCTAAGGAGACAGCCAGACATCTGACAAATCGAATGTATGTCACGAGTTCAGTAAGATGGCCAGCGGAGACTGGTATGTGTGAGGACACAGTTGAGAGTGTGAAGGAGATACAGAATGAGGCTACCGAGATGGAAAAGACTCAGTGGAAAGAAAGCACGGGGAAGTTAGACGGGAACGGATGTTGGGTTGATTTGTCAGAAAAGCAGAGATGGATGTTACCGGATGCATATGTGCTTGCCGTTGTTACTATGGCCCACGGCACATCACATATTAGCGCAAAAGGGATATGTAAGTTGTTGTCTCCTGTATGGAAGAATGATGGGATTACTAAGTGTGCGGAGAGAGTGGTTAAGAATTGCATGGTATGTTTGATGTATAATCCTGGTAAGGGCACTCCCACACCACCTGGTCACTTTGCTCCTCCTACATGTCCCTTTGAAATTATTCAGTTGGACTTCATCCATATGGAGAGATGCAATAACCTGAAGTATGTCTTGGTTGTAGTTTGTGCGTTCTCCAGATGGATTGGGGCTTACCCCCTTAAGGATAATACTGCCCTGTCTACAGCAAAAGTTTTGCTAAGGGAATATTTCCCTAGATATGGCATGCCACGGATTGTATGGTCGGATAACGGAAGTGAGTTTGTGGGAAGTGTGATGAATAGTGTATGTAGTGGCCTTGGCATACGTCAGAAGTTCCATAGCGCTAATCATCCTCAATCAGCGGGTTTAGTGGAAGGATACAATGGTACCCTGAAACTAAAACTTGCCAAAATCCAGGCAACGACTGGTTTATCATGGCCTGATGCTTTGCCTCTCGCTCTCTTATCGACCAGGGCGACTGTGCACTCTCGAGTAGGGCTTAGCCCATATGAGATTGTGTTCGGCCGTCCTGCGAATGTTTGGGGAGTTCCGAGGCCTAAGGAGTTTGATAGAATTGAATACCCAATGTTGATTGACTATCTTTATGATCTGACTGCTAAATTGAGTTTGATTCATCAACAGGTTTTTGAGGCTCTGCCGGCACAAACAGAGGGTCCTGGTCATCGGCTACAACCTGGAGATTGGGTGGTCACCCGGAATTTTGGACGAAAACGCAATCTTGAGCCAAGGTTTGTTGGACCCCACCAGGTGTTATTGGCGACGAGGACTGCAGTTCGGCTGGAAGGAAGGAAGCATTGGGTGCATGCCACCCACACCAAGAAGGTTCCGCTCCCTTTACCAGTAGATACGTGGATAAGGAAAGGAGTCGCCTCGACTGAGACCGATACCCCTTTGCGCTATGTGCCATTTAGTGATGCTCAGCCTGTAGGGAATGATTCAGTTCAATCAGTACAATTAGACATCCCTGTCGAATCATCTAAAACCGTATCATCGTCATCAGCACTGGAGAGTTCAAGTTCTGAGCTGTTACCTGAACAATCGAACACTGTTTTGCCATCTGAACCGTTGTTTGAAGAGCAGACTCGACCTGGAAAATGTCGATATTTTCTTCGACCGCGCGATAAAGACTAATAAATTCTTTTTATTTTTGACTTCACATTACCCCCTTACTGTTGCCATGAATGTTGTGGACATTTTATATTGTGTGTGTATCTTGTTCCGTGCAGCTAGGAGACTTATATTAAACTGAATGCTCAATTGATTAAAAACCTACCATCTGGGTTGGCCGTAGGGCCGTGCGGGTACCTCCTTCTGTTTAGCAGGTTTCTGACACTAGGTCGATTACCTTTTGTCGATTTCTGGGAACTCCTGGGAATTGATAATCGCTACTCAGAACGAAGTGCGTCAAGAACGTCACGGACGGTTTTTAGAGGATGGAGTTTTCTAAGCTGTCGGAAATAGAGAAATTGGCGGTGCAAAGATCCAAATTGCATAAGATGTTTCGAACAAAATGTTTTTTTGTTTCAGGTTTTTATGTTGTTCCTAACTGTTTCTATGTTACTGGTGGGTGGAGTGTACTTTGGGATTCAATCATTAGTGCCTTCCACTTCACCTACTCCTCCTTCACATGATCTAAATTCTGTCTCCACTATTTCGCCACATTCCTTTCATCTTCTGCCCCAACATGAACAGGTCAGACGTGCGGAATTTATGAACAATTCCTTTGTTCAACTTTTGCACCAGCATCAGTTGGTGATGAATACTACCAATTGTTGGGTGTGTGGGTTAATGCCACATACCATGGATAAGGGTATTCCGTATTTGGTTCTTCCTTACAGTGCCCAGGGTTCAGCTCGAGCATTCCAAATTATGTTCCGTAGTGCACTAGATTCCTACCCCCATCGAGAGCCTCGCTCCACAGACCTTGGTTTTGGCCCGTACCATAAGCCTTTGATGATAGCAATTGCCGATTTAGATAAAGATATTTTTGATGCAACAATCATTCCAGAGGAAGAGGTGCGAGCTTACAAGGATCTGAGTGAGGTCGAGTATAGTATGTCAGTGAGTGATAGGCAGCTTAAGAGCTCGTCTCCGATCTGGATCGTACCTCATCTCGGTCATTTCTGTCTGCAAGGTCTTGGTCGAAATCCGAGAGCTCAGCTTGGAAAGAGGGCTTGTACTGAGACGTATGTTTTACCGATGCTCTCTTCCCCTGTCTTCCTGACTGCCAAGGGTACTTATTTTGTGTGTTACGATCGTGCTTATACGTGGTTGCCTCGTGACTTTTCAGGCACCTGCTATATCGCGAATCTTTTACCACCAACTTTCACGGTTGCCTCAGACTATCACAAGACCAGAGTTGTGAGAGGCGTTATTAGTAAAGAGGATACAGCCAGTCAAGAGGCAGGAGACTTCTTTAAGGGTTTCCTACCGTTTTGGGGTCCTATGGTTAATAGTAGGAACTTGAGACAACTGACTCGTGTGGTGGAATCGACTGCTAATATCACTGCAAGCGCCCTTGGTAACTTGACAGCAGAGCTTCAAGCGGATAGACTTATGACGCTACAGAACCGTATGGTTCTAGACGTTGTACTTGCAGATAGAGGTGGTGTGTGTAAGGTGATCCATTCGAGCTGCTGCATTTTCATACCTGATAATGCTCCAACTGTTTATCAAGCCATCTCAAAGTTGCATAAAATCTCAGAGTCCATACACGTGGACGAGGGAGATTGGACGCTTCTAGGATGGTTTTGGGATCTGATGTCGACTTGGGGTTGGAAGCTTCTGATGATTATAGGGGTTGTTGTGACGTTTCTGTTCACGTGTTGTCTTTGCGTGCAGTGTGGTCCTGCCTTATGTGGCCTTTGTGCTACAACGTGTATAGGAAGGCCATCTGTTACCAAGGAGACATTGATGGACAGGATGATGTTCCAGCAACACCTGAATGATCTGATGAATATCGGAATTGATTCTGATTTCGACTAGTGCTTGCCTACATGAGGGCAAAAGGAGCGTCTGAGGTTCCGTGAGAATCGAAACGATGTTTTGGGTATGCTCTGATATGGACGAGTTTGGTATCTATGAACCGTAAATGACGAGATTAGTAGGTGTACGCATTTTCGCTACACTACTTGGAAGGGTTCGTCTTATTTACGGGTTTGTCCATCTGAACCCTCGGGTTCCATTTTAGATACGGCATCCATTTTGTTTTCCTGCCCTCACGTAGTCAGCAAACAGGCAAATGTCCGTTTCATGACCCTGAGTTCCCAAGCCTTACGGAAGATGCATATCCCTTTTGTGCGTCTTTTATGACGAGGGGAATGACACTGCAAAGGCAGATGGCTCCGCTCGAGGGTAATCTTGCCGCGCCGGGCTATTGTTTCAGCCCTGCATGCGCTAGGCTCGAATCCTTTGATCCTGTGATCACACTTCCGTTATTACCCCCACACTTCTTTCTGCATTGTTGTCTGTCTTCCTTGCACCTGTTCCTGTCTCTTTCTTTCGCCTGTCTACAACTAGAGCGGAATGTGCCTAGCGGCGAGATGATGTGCTTTTACAGTTGGGAACCGGCAATGCTACTGTAATTATGTTCCGGGTTTCTGAAAACATGAATGCAATCCTTTTAACGTTTACTATGGGAACTGAGTTGTAAACCTTTTGTTCGTATGTTGTGTAATGATGAAAATGTGTATAAAAGGAGCGATTCACTTTTGCAATTTGAAGCAGACTCTCAGAACCTACACTTTGTTGTACTTCTAGCGATTTCTGTATCCCTGCAGTAATAAACGCTGATCTTTGACGCCGAAGGAAGTGTCCCGTGTCTCTGTCATTTTGTACGCCAGAACAGGTAACCCACGAAAGGTTTCAGGTGTTGTCCCCTGGCACCGCTGGGCCTTAAATAGTCCAGTCCTTCAGTGGGCTGCTGGCTTATCATGGTCCCACCTTATCTGCTTCTCATTTTGAATAATTATTCAAGTTGCTTCCCTATGCTCCCACTTGTTTAAAATGGGTTAGTGTACACTATATGATTACTGTACAAAATAGAAAATGTACAGAAAAATTATAGGATCTCATTTCGTCTTTTTGCCCTAAAAAATATATGAAAACCAAAGTCTTCATTGAAATGATACTGAACTTTAAATTGAGAGTGAGTGAAATGACTTGTTTTTTTTATAGTAGTACATTTATTTCCAGTCAGAGTTATGGGTTTCCATGTGTATTACTCAAGGAAGGGCATCTGCCAGAAAATCAAGAATTTAATTCAAGACCTTTGTAATACATTTTTAATTACTAAAACCTATTTACAGTGGTTGAACTGCTGAATGACGATACCCAGAATATTGTGGTACATGAATATCAAGAACAGAATATGGAGGGACAAAATATCAAAAGGTAAGTGCGTATAGCGAAAAATATATTTACTATTCTTAAATTCACATCATCGTACCTTTAAGATATATAGCTCGCCAAGGTACATACATGTCGAGTTAGATATAGAAAGTCTAACATTTGGAACTGATTTACATTTTGGCAGACTGAGTACTCTCCACTGGCCAGGCGGAGACAATTTTGCCCGCCAAATTTAGAAATAACTGCCTAGCTGGCGGTCATTTTTAAAGCATTAGCAGGAACTGCTGTCACAGTAGTTCCTGTCAATGTTGTTAACAGTTTGGTGCAGGTCTCCATTAACAGGATGAAGCCCTGCCACAAATAGTTTTTCTTTTTTTCTCCAAAAAGAACATGCCAAAACAATATTATATTTGAAAATAAAAAATAAACTGCTCCCTTCACCATGGAAGTTTGATGGGTGGACCTTTATCTTGGTGGTATGTATACTCTGTCACCATTGAATAAATCCTCTGTATTTCCTATTTAACATCCTTATAAGTCCCTTGTAAGTTATACCTAATGGTGCTTATGGAATGAAAAGTCGAATATCATATGTGGGCTGTAGTTTGTATTTACATCACCCACATATATGAAACAATATATGTCAGCAGCACGACTGTGCTCCGACTGGGCTACAATTTAAATTGGCTGCAGTGACACATGGAAGGGAAAAATACATTTGCCATACAGGAAAAGCCTATATTATATAAATCAGCAGTAAAATGTACCTTATATCCCATAGGGAAGGGTGCTTCTATACAAAAAAATGTATGGCATACTATATATTATGGTTGGTATTACCTCCCAGGGAAATAATTCCCAAAAGTTATTTGGCTAGGTTTTTCCTAAGAAAATTTATGTGGGAATAAAATATCAACTCGAATCTTCACTTAGGAAAAGGCTAGAAAATGCTTCGAAGTTATGTCCTGCTTAGTTCCTAACATCTGATTTAAATGGCCAAAACACATTTTGATAACGTAAGCAGAAAGGCAACTTTATACAAATGTACTTTAGGTTGACTGAGCCAGAACTGGTTTAAACCAGTTCTGGCACTCACTACACCGCCCAAGCTGGCATGCACATCCTTGAGTTAAAGACTTTGGCTTGGAGGACAATGGCACATGAAGGGTCAATAGGTGTTAAGGGCTGACCACTTAACAGGGATTTGCTATTCAACAGCTGACAGGAACATTTGACAGAAGAAAGGGTAGCCTTAGCATGACCTCTTTTGGCTTAGAAACACAAAGAAGAGAGTCTCTTATCCTTTCCCAGGACTCTACCAGACAACATAGTTCCACTCACAATAGGAGGGAACATCAGTGTATGCCTTGTTAGGTAGGACAATAGTTCATATGATCAGGGGAGTGATTTAGGAGCCTAAGACACACCTGCTTGATGGAAGCTGGTTTGTGCCATCTTGAGACAGGGCTCTTAAGTAATTTTACAGTAAGGCAAAGAGAAAGTGCTGCAAAAGCAGGTGGAATACTGTGAGAAGATAGTTAGGATTGGAGACAGAATTTCTCTAGTCACTGCCAAGTACACAGGATAAATCTGGCACCTTCAACACCACCTCCTCAGCACCTTCCTTGACCTGGGAAAAGCATCTGAAGAAGAGGACCATGCTGGAAGAAGACTCCTGCTGAAAGAAGAAGGCTCGCACAAGGACTCACAGCATCCTAACAAATGCTGACACCCAAAGCTGAAACTGATCTCCAGGGTTCTAGTGGTTGGTCTCTTGTTTTTCTCCTTCAGGGACACAAAAAACAGAAGGATTACTGATTCCAAGAATGCCCAGCTGAATACTAAGGGCTGCACCCTGCAGGGGATTTGACTGGAGAGAGGCCTGGTGCTTGACGACCTGCGGGATGTAGAGCTGGCCTTGGGACATAGTCTTGTTTTCAGACGACCAGGGCAAAGTACTGAAGTGTGCCCAGGGAGGTTGCACTTAAGTCAAGCAAGAAAACAGGCTTGTTCCACTCTGAAACTGGTTCAGGGGGGCCTTGTGGCAAAGGTATCTGGTCTCATAGAGCCCTGTCCATTTACAGCTTCCAGCTTTGTTTTGCTGGAGGAATTTGACTTCCAAAAAAGAGATTAAGTCCAACCATAACATTTTGGACCGGGGCGAGAAAGTAAATCTTTCTGATCTGAAAAGTTACGTAATCAGCTATGCCATCCAGTTTTGTCCAACTTGGAGCTATTGGTGCCAAAACCAATTGCTTCAGCTGGAGCTCGGCAACAACACTTCCTCCTTCAAGGGACTCTATCTGGTCACGTTATTGGACCTTGACCTGCTGGAAGATTACGACTTGCATAGAAAGACTACTTCAGAATGTAAAAATTTTGATCTGGATGACCAGCTTGGTGTATGTGACCTCTACTCCATCACAGTCGACCTGAAATTGAGCATAGGTTGGATGCCGCTTTACTTTTTCTTTGTGCTGTATTCCCCAAAACTTTAAAGCTTCATATTTCTGGTTCTCCTTTACCTATTTTGATGATATTAGTGTATTTTTGTTCATGCCATTGTTCTCTAAATTGCTAAAATAAATCATTAATTTTACCAAGTTGTTTTCTTAAAAATTATTGCTACTGCTTGAACTTAGAATGCACTTCTCTGGGGATTGGCAGCTGCGTGTACCTCAGCTATAAGGAGTTCAGCAAAGATTATGTCAGAACTGTGTTTTGACCTTACCAGTGTGGGTATAGTACGTTGGTGAGGGTGCCATCCTCACAAATAAATAAACCCATTTCTGTTAGCATTGATATTGGTAATGATATTGGAGCATGTGGATTCCTCATCCTCTTACCTGTCCATGCTTACACAATGAGAGGTCTCCAGGCTTCATAAGAGAGATCTGGCTAAAATAATACTGAATTTAAAGAAGGATCAGTCATTTGAGAGCATGCGACCCAGATGGTGGGCGCACTGGGAGCTCCGTCATTACCCACTACCATAATTACATAATTTTGTCGATTTGAGAAGATTTGGCTCCCTTTCTTACTGTTTTATCTGCTTTGAAGCTCCTGGCTGCAAATTGGTGGTGTTTTCTTTGATTAAATCCAGCTGAGGATGGAATATAATCAAATGCAACTCCTGTCTAATGACTGAGAGAGAGGAGGGCCAGCCTGATGAGAAGAGGCTGGCTTTGTAATTCTCTTGATTTTTCTTAATGGTGTTGGCTTTGTTATTCTTCTGTAATCCTTAAGGCATATCCTGCTATTTACTTCTTCATTTATGCTCAGTCACTAAATTATTCCTCTTAAGAATTCTTAGTGATGCTGCCTTTAATGTCTAATTTGACAGTCAGCCTTAAAGGAGCCTTGTTTTTCTTGCAAACCTGCTTGTTTTGTGATCTCACACTCCTATAACCCCTTTTCTTTTCCTTCAGCGGGAATCATGGCACCCTCTATTCATCTTTGATTGTACCTTCGTTTTCACAATGTATCAATTATTGTGTTCTTCCTTTAGGGTTGTATCTGTTTTGTCTGTCATGTATGGTTTGCTTGTTGATAAACATTAAAGATTTACGCCACAACCTAATAAACAGACAGAAAATATTAAATTATTCACATAAATACAAAGTGGATATATGTTTTCTGCAAAAAACTCACCTAGATGGTATGACAAGTAATGGGTACATATCACCTGCACAGGGCTATATATGTTCTCTAGTAAGTTACAAGATACAATTTTAAATCAAAAACATGATTCTGATGGATGTTATGTGTATGTTCAAACATTAATTGACAAATAACTTCTTTATTTCTTTACTTTTTAAGCTCACTACACAAGATAATCCTGAATTTTGGAGATTAATTTCTTTAGAAATTCCGAAAATTAGAAATGTACTCCTTATTCTAGGAGGAGACTTTAACATGATTTCTGGCCCACTTTTAGACAGAGTTTCAATAGTCAAAGTTTGCAGAGCATTTGTGATGTGCAAGTTTGGCAGGTGACAGTTCCTCCCCCTCATCAAGTCAGAGATGGCCTATCTTGCCAACACCTATTACTCTTTTTCTCATTGTGTGAGAGCAATACAGAAAGACCAACTGCCCTCTACACCCACTCATGTAAGCCAGGATTCAGGCTGCATGCACAAAATGGTTAGAACAAGAAAATGTTAACTTTCCAAATGTGATAGTTTCCGAATTGCAACTTAAAGTTCAACCTTACCATTAAAGAGGGATTTAAATTACAATATCTTAGACACCAAACTCAATAATCCCACCTGCTCCCAATTGAAAGTTATTACTTATTAAAGGTAATAGGTTAACCCAGTGTTATCCTACGGGAGAGGTAGGCCTCAGAACAGTGAAGAATTAATTTAGGAGTTTTTCACTACCAGGACATGTAAAACTTAAAAATACATACCCAGGGGGTGTGGCCAAGATGGCAACCCGATAGGACGCATTCTTGGGTCTCATCGCTCCCCCCGGTAAAGCCCCGTTCAAAAGGGACAGAGGGGGGCTTCTGAGGTTAGCGACCCCCTCCGGAGGATATTCTACTGGCTTGGATGCCACTGGAGCATGAACACCAGACTTGGTGCTGCCCACGGGTTGGTCGCCGGGGGGCGGCCTCGGCATCAGAGGGCAGCCGGCATGCAGACGCCACAAGGGAGCTGGCGCAGAGACGGTGAGGGTGTCGCACTGGAACCCCCTAGGCTCGGAGCGCAGGAACATCAGAGGGGAACAGACAAGGGGAGGCAGCGCCCGTCAGTAGAGCTTTGCCGGCCAGAGGCTCCGAGTGGGAGGAGCCGACCTCGGCGATCCATGTAAGGCCCCGGTCTGTGGTTGACTTGCAGGCTTGACAAGTTTGCGGCCTCCCACCAGCTGGCGTGGCATCGAGGAGGAGCCGTCCCGGGAAATCCAAGGGCCGACATCGAGGAAGGCAGTGAGGGAGGCCAGATTGCAGCAGAGCTGAGACCGGCCAACAGCGTGATACATCGACACACTGGTTAGTGAGGAGGCACCCTCAGCAGCCTACAAGTGGGCCTGTGCACGAAAGGACCGGCGTGGGACTGGGCCGTCGGCCCCTTGGTGTAACCAATGCAGGACAGTGGGCTGGGGGGCCGTGGGGCGATGATCACATGCCCCACAACAGCTACAGCGGGGGGGCTCGTCCCCAGGAAGATCAGTGGTGTGGCAGTGGGCAGGGGCTGAGAGACCTCCTGGAGTCATCTTTTCCAGGTGAGAGCGGCCAAAGCATTGACGACCCCTCGCTGGACCTCTCACACCAGGAGTGATTGTGGAGGCATCATATCAGCAGTGTGAGCCCTGGCTTGCTGATCAGGGGGCCCTGTGCCCCATTCCTTCTCCTGCTCAAAGGACATTTACGGCACCGACCTACTGAGTCCGGGGGGGGCGGCGTCAGCCTAGCTGCGGTCTACTCCGGAGGCATGAGGTTGCTCACAGGGTGGGGCTAAGCCTGGGATAGTAGCCTGGTCCCTGGACACATATTGGGGGCACAGAGCAGCGCCTTCTGTGCAAGGCTAGACTATGACAGTGTGCCCACCTGAGACTCAGTGGGCACACCAGAGGAGGCCACCGATCATAGCATAGGAGGTGGAGAGCAGGACCCTTGGCCAGCTGGCTGCTTGACTGTCCTTGTGGCATCTAGGCAAGAGGCTGCGGTGTTTACCCCAGTCTGAAGACGTCGGCACCCTGCAATGGTGGCCAGCAAGGGTCGGAAAGACAGATCGGTAAAGAGATGTTGCTCAACGGCCCAACTCGCAGTCCAACGGTCAGACTCCCTCGAAGACCTCGGAGGAAATGGAGGGAGCGGACGGAGCAGAGTCCCCAGTTAACCGATCCTTCCACAAATCTCTTTTCTCCTCCCTCCGTGAGGACCTATTGGCTATGAAACAAGACCTCTCGGCTGATTTGCCGGAGGTACGACAAGATATGGGATCCCTGGGTGAGAGGGTCAACACCCTGAAGGAATGCAATGCTGGTTGTGATGAGGTACTAGAGAGCCTTCAGCAAGAAGTTCTCCGGCTACAAGAGCAGAACCTTGACCTCCAGGTCCACGCGGAGGACTTGGAAAACAGGTCCCGGCAAAATAACATGCTTCATCCGAGGCATAGCTTACAGATCGGTGGATACCAACACGGAGGCACTGGTGGCTGACCTCTTCCGTTCGCTCCTGGGTGAAACGCAGGACTTCCCGATCGAGATGGACTGTACCCATAGAGTGGGGTCTCGGAGGGCCGCCCAAGGCCCCTGGGCAGACATTCTGACATGTGTGCACGATTTCCAGCTATAAGGTGCGCATTCCTCCGAACAGCCAGGAATGACTTCCTTTTCCAATATAAAGGCCATAGGCCCACACTGTACGAAGCAGCATCCACATTAGTGAAGCGCAAGGCATTCAGACCCATAAATATGCACCTATGGACAGCTGACATCCTGTACTCGTGGGGGCACCCCTTCAGCTGATCTCCACTTTCAAAGGGGAGCTCAGGCAATTGCACTCTCTCTCAGTGGCTATTGAACATTGACGAACCTGCAGTGGAGAAGCCGCAACAGAGCAACTCCAGTAGAAGGTGCCAAAGTGATCATGGATGGACCACCATCAAGCCCCCGAGCCCAGCATTGCGACCTGATCTGGACACCATGGGCAGGGAACGGCAGGCGGTCCTGGCGTCTCTTACCGGGGTCCCCTCTGAGTAGTCCTCGACCACCGCAGAAGAATAAACGGTGAACATTTGGCTGTCCTCCATGTCCGTCCTCAGGAACACTCTAACGCAAGTACGGGGATGCACCTGGAGGGGGGCAGGAGAGACACTGGCCACTGGAACCCCGCAGCTTATCTTTCAGAATCCGGAAACTCCAGACACTTGTTTGCCAAATTACATTTTTCTATATTTGTATAGTTGTTTTCGTTGGGGGTTCCTCTTTCTTTTCTGATCTCCTCCCCCGTCCCTTTACATGCCCAGCCTAAATCATGTTAGGGTGTGGCCCCCTACCAGTTCCCCTTTTCAACACTATGAGGATGCCCACAAGCAGGGACACTTGGCACATATTGGCATTTTATTTAGTTGTACACTTCAACCCCAGTCCACATGCTAACAAACTTTTAAATTCTCACTTTGAACGAAGAGGGGTTAAACAACCCAATTAAGAGAAGGGCTATCCTATCTTATCTTGAGTACTCAGGCGCACATGTTTGCTTTCTTCAGGAGACGCATCTCCTACCCAGGGACACCCATAGATTCCGATCTAAGTCTTTCCACATCAATACTTCTCCTAACTCCCCTCCCAAAAAGGCTGGATTTGCCATCCTTATCTCCCGCAACTTCAAGGGGGAGGTGGGAGCAAAAATATCTCAAATCAAGGGGCAGCTCCTGGCTTTCTCCATATCCATTGATGCACACCTATTACGCTTGCCACCATTCCAACGAGGGCCAAGAGGCTTTTCTTTGTAGTGCAGTGACAGGCTTAACGGCAAATCCAGACGGACAGCTACTGGTGGGGGGAGATATAAACACAGAGTTAGATAATCAGTTAGACCGCTCAGCTCAAAGGCAGGGACAAACAGGGGCCCTACCCAAGAGTGGGAGGGAATGGCTACAGAATTGACATATGACGCTCCTTTCACCCTCACACAATGGTGGATTATACATTCTATTCTCATGCACATAAGACCTACACTAGGATTGATAATTTCATCAGTTCCCAATCCCTGCTTCCCTTGATGCACCTCAGACACCAAAACCCGTACACTCTCAGACCATGCTGTGCTAACCCTGACACTAGCAATACTTCCCGCAGACAGACCACCATACTCTTGGCAGTTGCGCAATACCCTCCTTCACCCCCCGGTAGTGGAGCACCTAACCAAGAAACTGGAGGAATTCCTGGCCTTCAATGATACCCCGGATATCCCAATCCCATCCCTATGGGAAAGGCTCAAGCTGGTGGCAAGGGGGGACCTCATCGCCACCTCCTTGGCGGGAGCTGGAATGTATACATAAGCTGATCTGGGCGCCTCGGGTGTGGCGGCACCTGGAGGCAGAGCGCTCGCAGCTGGCTGGCCTTGACCTTAACAGGGGGGCGTATGCTGCCCTACAACTGAAGCACTCTTTCTACACAGGGGGGATAGGTGTGGGTGCCTGTTGGCCCGTAAAGTGCACGCCCAGCGTCAGGCGGCTACGGTCCAGAAGGATTGCGACGCGAATGGCTCTGAGCATACTCTGGATGAAGACATCTCTTGTACGTTTGGGAATTTTTAGGCTGAATTGTATACAGAGCAACAACTGTCTGAACAGGACTCTCTAAATTAACTGCAGGGGATAACTCATTCCTGACTGACTCCGGATCAGGCCTCCACTCGTCATAGCCCAAATCGCATTGAGAAGGTGATCTCAGCCATTGACCGACTCAAACACCTTAAATCTCTGGGTCCGATGGGTTTACCGCTATATTTTATAAAACCTTCTGTACTATCCTGGCGCTGATATTACCCCGACTCTTTAATGCGATAGGGGACACTTCCGACATCCCACCCACAATGCTCCTCGCCTCACTTGTTGTTCTCCCCATGCCTGGCAAGGACAGTCGGTACTGCGCCTCTTAATGGCCAATATCCCTATTGAATATTGACTTAAAGCTCTTTACAGGGATTTTGGCTGCTAGGTTGGGGCCACTGATGCCGGGTCTGGTGGACCCAGACCAGGCATGGTTTGTGGCAACTAGGTAATGTGGAAACAACACACGGAGACTACTCCACCACCTTGATAAGGCCCACCATCAACCGGTGGAGCAAGTGGTATTGTCGGTCAACGCTGAAAAGGCGTTCAACAGGGTGAACTGGCCTTTTCTGGAGGCCACCCGGGCAGCAGTTCGGAGTGGTGAACCACTTTTGCAAGTGGGTACTCAGTAGCTATCGCTGCCCTTCAACCATGGTCCAAGTAAATGGATATAACTCAGAGCCCTTTTCGATAGCACAGGGAATGAGGCAGGGGTGCACGCTTTCTCCGCTGCTATTTGCTCTGTATATGGAGCCCTTGGCTCAGAGGGTGTGGGAGAATCCTTTGATCACCGGGGTCCAGTTCGGGGGAGAACGCCACACCATAGGTTTATACGCGGGCGATATCATTGCTACACTTGAGGCCCCCCTGACCGCGATTCCGGCTTTTTTTACAGAACTAGATACGGTTGCAGCTGCTTCGGGGTCAATGTCTCTAATTGCCTTATTATCTTGCACACCCTGCTTGGCTTCTCGCAGATGGCACTGTATTGTTTTGTTGCATTTCTGTCTTCTATCTATAAAAAGATTTAAACTTAAAAATACATGCCCAAGCTTTTAAATATACTGCAGCCTGCCATCTGGGTAGTTTAGGTCTATTCCTAGGGGTGACCCATATGTATTAAAAAGGGAGGTTTGAACCTACGAAGAGGTTTATCTTTCCAGGTCGAAATGGCAGTTTAAAACTGGACACAAAGGCTGCAATGTCAGGCCTGAGACATGCCAAGCTCTAGTTAAGTGGGTGGCACAATGAGTGCTGTGGGACCACTAGTAACATTTAACTTACAGGCCCTGGTTCTATGTAGTGCCACTTTTCTAGGGGCTTACAATTAAATTAAATATGCCAATTGGGTGTAAGCCAAAGTTACCATGTTTAAAGGAGAGAGCACAAGCATTTCAGCACTGGTTAACAGTGGTAGAATGCACAAAGTAAAGTAAAAAAATCTTTATTCAGCTGAAATTGGCCATAAAAGACATCCAAACACTATGAAATAAAATATAAAATATCCAATTAAAAAGCACGACATTCTTAAGACATTATAAAAACCAGTGTATTGCAATACCAGCCACACATTTTACAATAGAATATCAATTAACAGTGGTAGAATGCACACAGTAAAGTAACACAATCTTTATTCAGCTTAAATTGGCCATAAAAGGCATCCAGACATTATATTATAAAATATAAAATATGCTATTAAAAAGCACGACATTCGAAGACATTATAAAAACCAACTATTAACACAAGAATAAAACTATTACTAAAAATCTAGCAATAATGCAACCACCAATCATCATATTAGGAACAGTTCTTTTGTAGAAATATAAAAGAGCAGTCTGCACCCAGAGATCTAACTTTCCATAGATTTCCTGCATCTCATCTGAAGCAAATGTCAATGCTATTTAATTATTTCAGATAGAATAACGCTTCCCTGCATTACCCGTGCCCTAAGGAATTTAATAAGGGTTTGAGGAAACACAAAAAATGTCTTTCTTTTTTTTAGCTAAAACGTAACAAGTTTGGTTAGCCAAATCATCACAAAGGCAAGGTGGTGCCAGACCCCCTAGAGTGCTGCAGTCATCCGAAAAAATAAAAGCAGCCAAACCGCTTCTGCCCAAAAAACAGAATAGGAAGGACTTCTCCTAGCGTGTAAGATCTATGGCCAGGTACACTACATGTTCAGCAGGTGCAAAAAACTATAATATTCCCACAGAGAGTTTTTCCTTAATTCATTATGCAGCCTGTGTAATTTTCAGAGCTCTAAAAAGTGAGTCTTAACCATTAATTGATCATCTCTTTTAATACTTGAACTGGCGGTGAACAGGAGAGACAATCCCATTTCGCATACAGTTTTAGAAATGTAATTAAGCCAAGGAATTGTGAGGTCCTTGTCCAAACTAAATTATGACATCCCTGCACAAACTGGCACCGGGGTTAGGCCACAAACTAACGCACAGCTGCAGAGGAACAAAGGGCCATATTACCAAGCAGGGCGATAGGCAATTATCGCCGCTTTAGCGGCCGTTTTCGGCCGCTAAGCGGCGATAATTCTATCGCTCTATTAGCAAACTGTCGCTAAAAACAGTTAGCGACAGCTTTAGGCAATAGCGAGCGGTTTGGGGCCCGCTTTGCATGTCAGCGATATTTATCACTAATGACATACAAAGTGGGAGTACCCAACCTGTTAGCGACTTAAAGCAGTCGCTAACGTCGCTATCGCCTATTAGCAAGGCAGGCGTAGCGATGGAAATATTCCCGCTATCGCCAAAACTAACGCCTGCTCTGACCAGTTCTTAGCCATGTTATCCAATAGGAGGTGGATAACATGGCTAAGAGCATTCTGTCGCTAATGCGTGAATATCGCTGTATTCGCAGCGATATTCACGCTATCGCCGGAAAATGTATCGCTTTGGAGATAAACGTTGCTAATAGCACATTATCTCTGTGATGATTTCCGGCGATGCTTAGCGATAAACAATTTGTTGCTAAGCCTAGTTAGCGATAAATATCGCTAATCGTTGGTAATATTCCCCTGAGTTTGCTTTGTCTGAGATGTATTGTAGGGTTAGCTCAGAATGTATAATTAAATTTGAGGTTAGTGTGGGGAGATAAAGTAGCCTCTAGCAAATTCGATTTTTCTTGGCTTGGAGGGAAGAAGCATTAAAATGTCCCCAGACCCCTGCACGATATAGAGAAGTGGAGACACACTGAATATTATATATACTCAAAAGGGGGAGATGGTCCCTTTCCCTACAGCCCTTGGAAAGTTGAACACTGAACCAGCTGTCGTACTGAGATTAATTCGATAGCTGTTGAGCTGTGGTTGCCAAGAGCCCATGGAATTAAAAATGATCCCTAAATAGCTAAAGTTGCTGATGCTACTGAGCAATTGGAATTTTATTAAACGCTTAGATATGTTGTTTTTTTGCCTGCCCCGCAGGCCATAACGTAGAACTTCCCATAGTTCGTTACTTAATCTAAACTGCTCAAAAAAGAGCCAAAATGATTCATTAGCAAGCGGAGAGCAATTGGAGTTTGTGACAGTAAGACTGAGTCATCAGCATATAATAATGCAGGCACCTGTTTATGGCCAATCTTAGGGGTATCTAATGAGGTCGAGATCAGGGAGGGACACAGACCGTTTATGTAAATAGTGAAAAGTAATGGAGCCAAAATACATCTTTGCCCCTCATGCAAGGGAGAATAATTAAGACATTTCACCTGTTGGTCCAAAGTAGACCTTCGCAGCTAGATTGTCATTTAAAATATGTAAGAGCTCACTAGTGCCACCTCCACACCAAGAACCAATAACATCAGCCACAGCTTGGTTCTCTTGACACAGTCGAAGGCTGCAGAGAGGTCCATGAAGGCCAGGTGCAGCATTTAGCAATGGTATACTTGCTGACTCTTAGATTTAGATTTAGGCATTGCTCCACCGTGCCCAATCCAGAACGGAGCCAAATTGGAAGGAACAGAAGATGTTGCTATCTTTGGCCCATGACATAAAGGCGGTTATAAAACTCCCTTGCCCATTATTTTGACCATGCTATCAATGAGGGAGATAGTAACATTTAGGTGACATGTGATCCCCTTTTTTAAGAATGGGCACAATGGTAGATAGAGCCCATGAGCTGGGAATGTTATATCTCAAGGAGTGATTAAAGACAGTGGTAATCAGGGGTGCCCACAAGCAAATGTTTAACTTAATGAGGTCCATTGGTGCCCTATCTGGTCTGGTGACCTTATCATGTAAGCTTGAATAAATGAATACCTCTACTTCTGGCAGTGATACTGAAAATGGGGCTGAGTGGGATAAATGGTCCTGCAAAATTTCACCCAAACTCTCCTTTTCCTGCAGGTGGTAGATAGCACTAACATGTGAAACCCATCCTGGCTGAAAGATGTTACAATTCAGGAGAGTGTTCTTTTGCCTAATCTCCTTAATTTTATCCCAAAACGCCTTCCTGTTTTTTGCTACCACAGCATGTTCCAGAAGCTACCAATTCCTCATATGTAGTGCATCCTTCCTTACCTGCAAGGTGCTTTTGTAAAGTTTCCGAGCTACTCAGACCTCACCCCAATCACATGGGCTGGCTACAAAGGACTTCCTTAACCTACGGTTGGCCACCGAACAGTGCTCATCGAACCACTGTGGCCCCCCTTGTTTGTCCGAAAAGGTTTTGACAAGAACTGTTTGATGCACTGGCTTAGATTTTCATAGTGAGCTAGCATAGCGTTCCCTCTTATATCTGACAGACAAATGAGGAACAATCCCGGTTGTGTTTTCAATAGAGTAGCCAGAGTATCCACTGGTTCCTTTAAATGAGGTGAAGGGGTTATCAACACCAGACACCAGAACCTAAAAAAAAGGGATGTTCTGGTGGCGATAACCCCTTGTATATGCGCCTGAATGTCATAAGATTCTTAGAAGAAAGTAATCAATACTGGAATATGTAGGATGAGCATTAGCAAAGAAAGTAAAATGCTTATCAGTAGGATAAGTGAGCCTCCGAGATTGGCTAAAAATGCTTTAAATAGGGCATATGACTTTGGGGGACTATTGGACCTGACATCCTTGTCGTGATTTTCCCCCAACATTTTGACTTCCACCCTCCTGTTTTTCAGACTTTATTTTTGATGGTTTTAGGACTCGGCACACTCAACCTGACGTAGCTTATATACATCACTTAGTTTGACTTTGTTGCCAAGCAGGAAACCTATCGTGCAAGGGGGCCTGCACTATTGTGCAAGTGGGTCTGCGTTGACACTAGGCAGCTAAATGTAAGGTCGCTAAGTTTGACTTCGTTGCCATGCAGGGAACCTATTGTGCAAGGGGGTCTGCACTATTGAAAAATGCAAATCTAAAAAAATATACATATATTTTTACACTGACTGCCGGAGGTATCTGCCCGTGTGGAATCGTCAACGGAATACAGATCCCTGCTGAGGACTGTTTTTAACTTGAACCCGCCAGTCTGCCGCATATCATGCACAGGAGGAAACTGAGTGCAGATCCTGTTTGGGACTGTTTTTAATTTTCACCCGCGGATTTATCATGGACCGCGTGGTCGGGAAAACTGAACACTAAAAGATTACACTCCAATTTCTAGACCTAGAGGATTTCTCTAAAAGATAGCGACGGCCTATTCTGTACCAGTAATTGCAAGATATGATATTGTGACCAGCATCATTTGAAGGTACTGACAGTCCGGAGTACCCGTTGGCAGTGCTCTCTGGAGACCTATGTGTGCCCAGAACTAACAGATTTTTACTTTGATTGGGACTTTCATGTAAACTTTCCTGAAGAAGGTGTTGGCCAAATATTAGTGCCCACTGAAACGCGTTGATGCTTTTTGAAGAAAACTGCATTAAATCAGTGGTGACAATCGTATCGAATTTTAGCAATTGGACAATTATCTGGACATTCTGGAGACAGCACCCCTCGGCAGATCACCTCAAACTCTTCGCCAGGCCAGAAATACTTACAACAAGAACATCATCAACTCAAAAAAGGAAATTTTCAGAGCGGAACTAGGAAATGCCCAGAACAGACCTCGCAAACTCTTTGAAATGGTCAAACTTCAATTGAACAAACTGTCCAAAACAACGAAAGAAACGCCCAAGTCTATCATCTCCTCTGAGGACTTCTCTTCATTTATTCTATTTGCAAGTCGGGCGGTGATGGTTGGAGTACTTCAGTATGATCAATAAGGAAAATATGTAGCCGCTCCGGTATCTCTCAGCTCGCAGTCTTGTCCTTGCAACTAGAGACTGCGAGCTGAGAGATACCGGAGCGGCTACATATTTTCCTTATTGATCGTACTGAAGTACTCCAACCATCACCGCCCGACTTGCAAATAGAATAACTTCACCGATATGCCATCATATAAGCTCTGACTGTATAGAAGAGAAATACCAGATCCCACTGGAGAACTATTCCCAGTTTGAAACATTGCCCAGTCCGAAGATCGGCCCCACACTTTGTGTGTATTCAAGGGGTTTTATTTGATGAAAACTTAGTCCTGATGATGGTCTTATTGATGACAACTTACAAGACCGAAACGTCGACATAAAGCATCAACTCCTCAGCCATTTTTTGCATCGAAGGATACCAGGATTCATTTATGATTTTGGCTTTGCTCATTGATCTATGGAGCTGATGTTAATGTTATGAATTGTCGATTTAATGATAATACATTGCTTTTCATAACTTTTTATCCAAAGTTCTGTTCTATTACTTGTCCCCATGAATTCACTTTGTGATTTATATCAATACAATTGATTTCAAACATAACCTTTCCTGCTGTGTGCTTCTTCTCTTTATATTACATTCAATGTGTTGCTTCGTAAAGAAATCTTTGATTAATATCTTGAGTAATCCTACGGATCTATTGTGCAAGGGGGCCTGAGTTGACACTAGACGGCTAAATTTAACGTCAGCACTAGGTAAAACGCAGGGGTGCACCGTATTATTGTCAATACGGTGCATCCCTGCGTTTTGAGAATGCCGAAGTGCGGTGTAACACAGCGCTCTGTCATTCTGTTATAAATATGCCCCTCAATTTCCAGTCCTAAAATACAGCCTATAACTGTTTCAGACCATGCCTTAATATCCTTTTCTTTAACTCTTGAAGATATTCCCAAACATATGCTTAGATGGAGAATTAATCCAGATGTTATGATATCTGATGCAAATTGCAACAAATTATTGTCAGCTATCTCTGAATACTTACTTTATAATCAGCCGGATGACACTTATAAAATTATTAATTGGGATGCTTTTAAGACTATGCAGGTGATGTTCTGTTATGTATCAATGATTGTCTGCATACTATTGTGGTGATATTAGATGGTATAGAAGGTTATGCATTAGTCTCTTGATATACTTTAAATATTAATAAAATTGATTTTTTTCCTTTAAACATGTTTTGTGCTGTGGATATGTTACATAACACTGGCATTATTTGGAATACTGCTGGTCTTAAAAATACGGTTGATTTAATTTGCAAAAAGCTATTACCGAAAATTACGAACAATTAGACAAATGATCTTCCCTTAATTTATCATAGTGGGAGAAAATTGAAGCAATCAAAATGATAGCTCTGCAAGTGCTATGTATTTTATCAATGTTACCGGTTCCTTTCCCTGTAAACTTCTTTAACAACATAAATCAACTTCTTATTAAATTCATTTGGAATAATAAAGTTCCATAAATTAAATTAAATCATTTACAAACCTCAAAATTAGAAGAGGGATTAGGAATTCCTGATTTTAGGAAAAATTGTTTTTCCTTCTTAATTGAACAACGTTTTTTATTGGTTTTCTAATCTAGACCCCCACCTCACACCCTCTTGGGTTTTGATCAAGAAAAATATTGTGGTACCATTTCCCTTACTGGCAATCCTTACTATTGATCTAAAAATAACAATGTCTTATTCCCCTGTTCTTAGTACTATAAAAAAAGCACTCCAGATGCAATATTTAGCAATATAATTATATCCTTTAAGAAGGTATCTTTATGGAATAATCTAATAATTAAGTTAAATACCACGGTCCACAATCACTTGTAGGGAAAAATTGATCCATGCTGGGATATTTCACATATCAGCTATCTGCCACAGTAAAATATGTGTATCTTTTTTCTGATTGACATACGAGATTTCATATGCCCACTATTGATTATCACGGATAAGTTATACTGTAGGATGTTATTCTAAATACTTTTAATAGTTTTATTGCAGATTCAAAATATTTGGGTATAGAATTTTTCATTGTTATGCATAGACTATCTAGATATACTGCTTCTTAAACATAAAAAATGTTTTTTGCAAAATCTCCCAATTTATTCAAAATAAGGGAATTTTGGAATCCAATCTTAGATAATAACTATTCTTTGTAAATATGGAAATAAATGTGGTTATGCAGTATTGCAGACGGGCTTCCATCATCTATATGTCAGATTGTTTGATTTATTGATTTCTTCTGCTCTGCTATCAAAATAATTACTATGAATTGGAAATCTGCCAGTGCATTACAGATGCCTGGTGTGATGGGATATTATGTATGAGAAATGGAGTTGAATTCTCTTTAAGTAAGAATAATAAGTCATCTTTTAATCAAATCATTAATTTGGAAGACTCTTGATGATTTTGGGACTACTATTTAATGTATTAAATAAAATAAGATTGTATTAGATAATATTATATAGGTAACCACATCTCTTTTTTTATATTTTTAGCTTAAGTGGTTTCTGGTTCATATACAATGTTAGGCTAAATATGCATTTTATCTACTATTGTTGTAGATATATTTTTAAATGGATGAATTCCAAGCTGTTATTTTTTCTCTGTTTTCTAGTTACTGTATTATAAAACTCAATAAAATATTTTGAACAGAATTCTGAGGACATAAGTCCCTTCGCCAACCTGGGACAGCCCATAAAATACCACCTCCCCCAGCATGACTCATGTCATATGTCTGTTTCAGGACAACGATCTTATTTCTGTGATTGTCTGGTTTCTCTCCAAAGATCTGATACTGAATGAACACAGTTTCTATCAGATGTGCTGAAACCCAAAAAGAGAGTTCTTATCAGTATGACATGAAGGGGCCTCAGGATGCATGGTGATGTGCTGAGGTCTGAGTTGACTTCAGATAAATCTACCAGAGACTGCCAAGGTGTAGGTGTAAATCTACCAGAGACTGCCAAGGTGTAGGTGTGTTTCCCAATTCTTCATTATAAAATGTTTACACTCAGGCATGCAGAAGTTGTCTTGAGGCAAGCGTTTACAGATGAAAATCATGTTTCAGTGAAATGTAGCTTCACTTCCATGTGATTGATTGCAAGTAGTGTGGCTTGATGCACATTCAGGTTTCAAAGCAACTGCAGGGTAGGCATGTGTTTCATGGGCTCTATTTTAGCTGTCCTTTTGAAGGTTTTACAGAGTTTGAGTCTTTTCAGGAGGTTGAAGCCGACAGAGAACTGTGCACTCAGATCCAGTTTACAGTGAGGATGTTTCAGTTTACAGAGTTTTTGGTGAGGATGTTTTGTGTGTCTGTTGACAAGACCGTGGCATGACAAGGTGCGATCAATTCTCAACAAAGTTGCTGTTTCCTTTGGATCAGGCTTGATCTGCATCCTGATTGAAAGCAGAATACCTGAAACACCACATTGTGATTTAAAAAAAGACTCAACAAAACACTTCAGCCTTTTCCAGCAACTATGTGCCAGTGTCAGTGCTGCTGTTCCCAGCAAGGTGTTTTGAGCAGACATGACCTGTATTTCCAAGATCTACATTTGTCACTACTTTTAGACCGGCTGTCCTGCGATTCCGCCGCTGTGGGATGGGTAGGTGCCTACCAGTTTAGCGTCCCGAGCAATCTAGGAAACTCCTTCCTGCTCTGGCTCCCCAAGGACAGACCGTGGGGTTCTTCCACCAGGGCTTACGGGGTGGGAATTCCTGCAGGATCTCCTCCTGCACTGACATACAGGTTGTATTAGAAATTTCTTTCAACTAGGTTGAAATTTCTCATGTGCTGATGAGCATCTATAGGTCCTGACGAATTGCCTCTATGGCAAGAAACATGTTGACCGCACCTCAGGTGAGGGTTGAACGAGGGCAATTTACCTAATTCCTTGTGCCTCGCCACCCCTCCCTTTATCTTTTTAACTAGGCAGTGAGCCATCTCATTAAAGTGTTCTTAATGGACTCCACTGACCTATTTTAAAACCTTCACTCACGCTCACTACTGCACTTTTGAGGTTCCTCACACACATGCATCTATTGGCCAGGAATAAAAGAACTCCACCAAAGAGTAGCACCACGTGCTACCCGGCAGGCATTGCACCGCCAGCCCGCCGCAGGAGCAGGAGGCCAATGATGACACGATACAATCATGAGGGAGGATGGCAACCGTTGTCCAGCCTTGTAATTGTGTGAGGCATCCTTAATTCCGTCAAGGGTTTCTCTGATCCCCTGCCACACTATTTAATCTTCTTGAGAGAGTAAACTAATTTAATTCATCCTTTGGGGAACTCTGTACACCTTTTTGCTTACTACTTTTAGCCCCTCTGTCCTTCAAGAGTCTCCAGCACTCAGGCTCATTGGGAGTTGTGATTTCCAAAAGGAGGGAACCAGAACATAGACAACTTTCATTGTACTCTACTGCATTGGGGCAAATCGGAACTAACAAGGTCTTGGAGCAGGTTGTTCAGTTCAGGGGGGCACTACTTCACATGAGAAAAGCCCTGTTGAAATGAGGTCAGAGAGAAAGGCAAAGGAAGGGTCGACAGTAGCTATTGTTCTGTCGCGATAGCTTAATGTTTATACAGGGAAAAGCACATTGTTATTGATTCATTTCTTAAGAATATGGGGTACTGTTCCTAGACTTTCAACAAACTCACGTATTTGAGTCTGGCTGCTAATCTTTCAATCTAAACTTTCTGGGCAATCTAATCTTGTTCTGGTCTTTACTTCACCTCAAGATTCAGTCAGTCAAATTTACTTTAATCGTTTAATTAAAACCATAAACACATACTACATTAAAAACACAATAAACATTTTTTTACAGCGGAAACATGGCGGCAGCCTGCTGAGCTGCTGCAGTGCTCCGTACCTGGAGTCCCCTCCGTGTTAAGTTTTTCGATGTTGCCGGGCTGTAATTAAGTTATGTGATCCCCAAGAAGCTGCCGGCTGATATTCTGCTGAGCCGAGAGCTGTTTGAAGCCTTTTTTGGAATTGTTTGAGGCGCTTTCTCCATTCGCGCAATACCGGCGTTCACAAGCTGCCGCCGTCTCCATTACGCCCCATGTGTTTGGAAGGGGCATTTTCTTCGGCAGAAACTGCTGCTGCTGCTGCCGGCTCGGTGTTTTTTCCTGGGAGCCCGATCCTGAGCCCGAGTTTACCGGTGGTGGTGCCGCTGCAGGCATTGAGCTTGCAGGTTTGGAGCCTTGCCGCCCTGGAGCTCCAGCGGGGGCACAAGACCCGTAGTCTTCTCCCGGGTCGTCGTGGAGCCGCCGCAAATCCCCTCATTAACCTGGAGGAATCACCGGAGGAGGGAGAGTTGATTGCTGGCTGCTGTGGCCATCGTACTGGTGAAGGTAGTGGCTCCAAAGGTAGTGTGGGCTCAACGCTAGCTGGGGGGACCAGCAACCAGGGTGAGACCTGTCCTTTATTACCGGGCTGTGGCTCACAGGAGACTGAAACAGGGGGGGCAGCGCACACAAGAAAGGATAAACGCAATGGGCCAAAAGGGGGTAAAAAAAAAGTAAGAGCTCACAAGTCCTCGCTCAAGCCCCCGTATCTACTACATCTACTAATTCCAACTCAGGCCCCAATTTATGTTTAGAGGTGGCTGAGCCAGTTGTTCCTACTATCGCTGGTAACACAAAAAAGAAAGTTTCTTCCTTCCTGACAGGGCAGGTCAAGGCTAAACGAGCCTATACGTGTAAAGTAGCTAGGGGCTCTAAAGATTCTAAACCTAAACCTACTAGCTCTACTAGTTCTGGGTCTAAGATAACCCCATCGCTTAGATCTTATTTTAAAGTGGTTCCTCGAGTGTTACTACTGTCGGATAAGCTTTCTCCCAAGGGCACTCCAGAAAAGTCATTAACTGAGGTCCTGGGTCCTGAGGAGGCGGTGAATATTGGGGTCTCGCCAAGCAGTACTTCAATCGGTATGGCAATGGATGGAGTGGTGGGTTTAGATATGGCCTTGGATATGAGCGCTGTGAGGGCGACGACTAACATGAATGTTAACATGGATGCCAACATGGATGCTGACGCCTTTTGCTTTGGTTCCGGCTCTGCCACTTGTGTTGGCTCCTCCATTCCTGATATCGGGTCCCCTTGATGGGGGTTTGCCACAAGGGGATAGTATACAAGATGGTGCATCTGCCCTCCCCTCCAGCGCCCTGCCTGACAACTGTGATAATACAACCCTGGCCACCTCTTTGCAGGCTTCCTTACAGGTAATGTTTACATCTTTGTCTGCAGATATAAAAAAAGGGTTTGAAACCTCTGCAGCTAATCAGGCCAACATTAGGTGCTTTTGTGAGTCCCTCGACAATAAGATCAGTGGTCTTACTCTAAGAACAGAAACATTAGAGGATACGGTAACGGGCTTGTCTCTATACCTGGACGAAGCAAAGGCGGACATCACTAAGCTCAGGAAAGAAGATCAAGCGTTGGCAGAGAGGATGGAGATGCTCGAAAATAACGCCCGACGGAATAATCTCCGCATTTTGAATATCCCGGAGGATAAAGAAGGCTCAGATATTAAGCTATTTGTCATCCTGCTGTTGAAGGAAGCTTTACGATTGGATCAATCTGTGGAAGAACTAGCTTTAGACATCCAACGTATACATAGAGAGCCCTTCAGAAAGAACCCCAAAGGACCAAGCCTAGAAAAATCTTGGTCAACTTTCACACGTATTCTCTTAAGGAAACTATTCTTAATCTGGCCCTTAAGCAGAAATCTGTGAGTTGTAAGGGATTTAACTTTCAGATCCGATCCGACCTGTCCAGGGCCACTCTCGACAAGCAGTGGGAGTTTGGGAGGAGGCTCGAGGCTTTTAGAAGCTATGGTGCGGTAGCTCAACTAGTTTTCCCTGCTGCACTGAGAGTAATGTATAAAAACAGTATGCATAATATCAGGTCGGTGCAAGCAGCTGATGAGCTATTGTTGACTATGGGAAAAGAAAAAGGAGCATCAGGCTAGGTAAGGTTTGGTAAGGTTTGGTAGGCCAATATAACTGGCATTTAGGAAGTCACTTAGGAAGGTATTCAAAGTATAGTGAGAAACTTTTTCGCAAATTTGAAAAGGAATGGAAAATAATGTTAGTTCAATATGAAAAGGAAAAAACAAAGTGTATTAGATATAAGTACTGTTTGGTAGTATAGGTAGTATAGGTATAGGGTAGTGTAGGTTTAATGTCTTGAGTTGTTTTTTTTTTTCCTTTTTTCATTTTTTCTCTTTCTGGCTACGGACGGAGCGGGAACCCAGGAAGGGGTGCTATCTTCTGGTTCTTCCAGATAGATAGAGCAAGGGTTTCCCAGGGGGGGTGGAAGGGTAGACTAGGGCACGGGGGGGTTGGGGTTGCAAGGGAAAAAATCCCAAAAATTTCCTCATTTTCGTTTTAGTTTGGCTTTGAGTTTGTTGCTGTTCCTCGAGGGACATGTGGACATTTTTTTTTTGGGCTGTATGTATACTGGTGGTTTTGCCTCTACAATTTTTGCAGTTTGGTTACAGGTGCTATTGGGCGGATGGCGATGGTAAGGGTCACGGTGGGGGGTTTCCATCGTAATGAGTAAGTTAGTGATCCTCTCCTGGAATATTAATGGCTTGCGCACTAGTCCTAGAAAGAATAGTATAATGCAATATCTTCGAGACACAGATGCGCAGATTATAGTACTCCAGGAGACCCACCTTGCCGAATCTGAAATGCTCTCGTGGTTAAAAAGAACAGGTGGATTGATCTATGCATAATGACAACGCAATCTGCACACATTAGAGGTGTGGCAATAATTTTTAAAAAATCAATAAAGGCGAGATTGGTGTCTAAGTTGGTCGATCCTGGCGGCAGGTGGGTAATTGCATCAGTGATCATAGCGGGGTCCCCAATCACTATAATAGGATACTATGGTCCAAACCAGGATGACCCGTCAGCCTTGAAGACCCTTTTTTCTCACCTGTATTTATTTCCCAAGCCGGTTATTCTTGCAGGAGACTTTAATATAGTTTTGGATTCGCTTCTGGATAAGTCCCCTTCTAATAGATCTAAGATCTTATCTAAAACTAGGTCTTTTCTGCTTGATAGCATGAAACAGCTAGGGTATATTGATATTTGGAGAGCAAAATATGGGCAACAAAGAGGTGTTACATTTCGCAACTACAGGTACCACCATCAGTCAAGAATAGATTTTATTTTGATCAGCCAAAAATTTGTTAATTTGGATGCAATCTGTTTCCCACCTTCCGTTTCATTTATCAGATCATGCGGCTATACATCTAGAACTGGAAGGGTTTCCTAAGAGTCGTTTGAGAAACTGGTCATTTGATCGTTCATTGCTCTCTTCATTGGAAGTTACTAATGCTTTTAATGTGGAGGTTCAGCACTTTATGGACAGTAATATTGGGACAGCTTCCCCTGGGTGTGTATGGGACTCATTTAAGGCCTTCTTAAGGGGCCTTATAACAAATAAGGCCACATATAAGAACAAGATCTATAGGGAAGCTGTGGCTTCCCTGAAATTGGAGATGGCCAGAGTGCAAGCAGAAATAGCTATGCACCCGGATGTCCCTGTTACCATAGTACAGGAGTGGCAAAATAAATAAGTACTCTAAAAGGGGAATTGGGCTCAGTTTTGAATGCTCGGGTTCTAGAGAGGTGGGAAGCAAGTAAATTAGCCCATTTTGAGTATGGTGAGGGGGCTGGAAAGCTGCTAGCCTGGAAGACAAAGATCAATCAGGTTAGAAACAATATCGATTCTATCATTTCCGGCGGTATAACATACTCAGCCGATGAAGATATTAGGGGGGCCTTTAGGGAATTCTTTAGTGAAATATACCGGGAGGATAAAAATATTGAAATTAAACAAGTTGAAGATTGGTTGGCGGGAGTTTCTCTTCCTGCACTGTCATTAGAACAATGTGCTGCTTTGGAACAACCTATCACCCAGGAAGAAGTCAGACTGGCGATTTCTAGCAGTAAAAGGGTAGGGCAACCAGTCCAGATGGTTTGCCATCCGAAATTTATAAGGTTTTGGACTCAACAATCCTCCCTTTTTTGACCCAGCTGTTTAATCAGATTCTCCAAGAGGGAATGCCCCCTCCTATTTCTTGGAACAGTGCCTCGATAACTTTGATACTGAAACCAGGAAAACCGGCAACCTGTTGTGGGTCTTATAGACCAATTTCCATCTTAAATTCTGACTATAAGATCTTTGCGTCAGTTTTGGCAAACAGGTTGGGGGCGGTTGCTACAAGTATCTTGCACGTAGATCAGAAGGGTTTTGTAAGGGGTCGCCAGCTTTATGAGTTGACTTATGATCTTATAGGTGCCATTGATATGGCATTCACTCCCCCTGGCTTTTCTCACATTGGACGCCACCAAGGCTTTCTATAGGGTCAATTGGATATACCTATTGGAAGTCATGGGGAAATTTAGCATCGGCGAGAAATGTAGGCGTGCTGTGAGGCTTCTGTATCAGAATCCATCTGCCTCTTTACTTGTAAACGGGGATCTATCAAACCCATTTAACATCACCCGTGGTACTCGTCAGGGCTGCCCTATCTCTCACCTTGAAGTACCGAAATTTCACAAACCCCCAAAGGATTATACTTACAATTACAAAATATCATTCATCAATAATCAGTCGATTGGCAGTGTAGAAAGTTCAAGCGTTTATTGGCAAAATAATACTCTGCCAGAGGAGCTCCCAACGACCTCACACCCCGAGGACCGCCGAGAGACTGCTGGCACATTGTCAGGTCAACACATATATACTATCACAATTTGCAACCGTTACCTAAGATGGAAAAGTACAAGTTGGTACAGGAGGTGGCAAGAGATATGCCCATATATGGCAAACAAACTTCTATCTGAGCTCAGTATAGCAAGGTCACGCTGGTCGACTCCCTTCTGGTAGTTTCGGTGAGAGTCCGCACAGCGCTTGCAAGAATGTGCTTATCTGGCCGGCCCCCCTCCTACAACCTTGACGGGCCCAAAAGCAGAAGCAGCTGCTCGCTACATATGTTAAGCTATTTCTCATGAGAACGGGGCGACGTGAAAAATGCAGAGCCATGGAGGTTTAGAAAACCGTATTACGGGTTGTCTAACTAAAATGGCGTCGGTCCTGCTGAGCGAAGTTAACCTATTCAGGAGGAGGGGTTAGAGTATGATTTTCATAAAAGGTGACAGAGTGAAAGTAAAAGGGTGTCTGGTGCCATAGAAACGTACATAGCATGTTAATTAGCTGCATCACGCTGAATACTGACTAAGAAACTACAATCTATGTCCACGTCTAAGGTCTAATTGAATTCCTATTCCTCAAACCCTACTTTTAGCGTGATGAAGCTAATAACAGAGGACACTAATCGTCGAAGAGCTCTTCGTCGATTGCCATAAGTTCGTGGACCTCTTGCTGGAGCATCTGTGCTTTGGTGGGTGTCGCAGAAGGGGTGACAGCCGCTGTTAATCTAGAGGCACAATAAGAACAGCACGCAGGACCGCACTGTAGACAGAGACAGCAGACAAAAAGAACACCTGCCGCTCCACCCAAAATCAGTAATACCTTCCAACCCCAAGTACATAGGAGACCCCAGAACTACCCCGACAGGGACCAGGACCCATTTTCTACATGCATCTCTGCTGCTATGCGATGGAGCTTCTGAATGGCCAAATGAACCGTAGGGGCGGAGTCTGGAATGTAAACACAGCAAGAGCTGCCGATCACCCGGCATGCACCACTGCGATCAGCCAAGATAACGTCTAAAACCATTCGATTCTGAAGAGAAACGAGTCTGGTAGCCTGAAGCTCTTCTGTAAGGTTAGTCATTATATCAGTAGTGATGTTAATGACATTTTCCACTATCCTGGACAGTCTCCTAATCTCTCGGCTATTGAATATCGGGCCCCAGAATGGAACCAACCCCTTAGTGAAATCTGTGAACTGCTGCAGGGAGGTGTCTGTCTGATCTACTTCAGTCATTGAAAGCTGTCTTCGTTGCCTGTGAGGGGCCAGTTCAGAGGTATACAACTGATGCGTCTTATGATAATCGGGTGGTGCAATGTAGACTGGGGGATACAGAAAGGACAGATAACACTGACCGGCCCAACCCCTAGGTAGCCAGGTATAAGCATTTTCTCCACAGACAAAATACACATTCAGGGGTGTCAGCAGAGGGGGGCTACTAAATATTTTCAGAATATACGTATAATTACACAGACTAATACCAACTTGCACATGACCTGCACCTTTGATGCAGAAGGGGGAAGAGGTGTTCAGGATAGGAATAGGCACAACACGTTCACTGGTAACATTTCTAGCAATAAACTGTTGAAAATATTGCGAATCGTTAAAGCTGGCAAAATCAAACAATTCATCCATCAGCCAAGTATCATTTATATTATCTGTATAGGCATTCATACAGGCACTAGTATCTAAGGATCCTTCCCCGTTATTGCCCTCAGGATCAAAACCTTGATGCGTCTCAATGTAGGCCAAAACCATTTCGTAGTCCTTCTCGGAGTACTGCTTGGGATGTGCCACATAATGGTTATACATAGCAGATAGCATTTGGAACCAAGCTTCACAACTTCCCAGGAACGACATAGGCAATGAAAGGAACAAATCATGCTTATGCATAACAGATGGCAACAACCCACAGACCCAACATTTTGTCATATTCGTAGTACTGTGAGTCTGGTGAAGCATTTCAATAAAAACATTCTTAGCATATGTCTGGCGGTGTCTTTCTTTATGTGGTGCTAAAGTGAACATAAAGTGTTCAGGGGGAGCAGCAGTCGACATCATCATTGATTGCATTGGGTGTTTATATTCTAAGTATATGAAAACCCCCATGAAGATTGCTAAAATAACTGCTATTGTAACTACGAAAGCTATTTTCACACGCATGGTCCAAGTAGAAAACATTGGTTCGTAAAAAGGCAAATATCTAGGAGCAAAAGGGAGTTCTTCCTCAAGTACAATATGACCAAAAGGGTACATTCCTAGCTAAAAGTCCAAAGTAGCTGAACTGGGCCAAAAACAACCTTCCTGCCAGAGGGTTCTTCTCCCTGTGTCCGTTAAAGCTTCACAGGCAGACTTATATACACATCCAACGACATCCCACGATGCAGATCTTCCGAAAGAAATTTACTCAAACAACCTGGCCAGTTGACAAGAACAGAGTCTTTCTTTCTGAACAGAGCATAATATCAATGTTCCAGCTCTCAACGAGTTCAGTTCAGTGTCTCGCTCAGTACCACAGATTAGAATCTAGCAAGCCCTACTTTTATCCAAGTCTTTCCTTATCTCCTAACAGTATCATCTGAGGTACTGTGATGTTTTCTTGGCCGCAGGTTGTAACGAACATGACCGGGCACTTCCTGATCAGAGAATAACAAAGGGGAAGGTGCAATACCTTCATCAGAACCGCTGCCAACCAGATCAACATGGACAGGGCCAGGGGCGATTGCCGATTCTCCAGGGACTGCCCCGTCCGGCCCTATCTTTCCTTCAGCTCCAATTTCACGAGCGTCGGAGAACGGTATCAAGGCAACAGCTCTCTCACCCTCTTGGGTCAGGATTCCATCAGGGTGTCGCCGGTCATAAGGAGGTGGAAGAGGGATTCTTTTTAGGTGCGACACATGGATCCAGTGTCGTTTTCCCTCCACCTTCACCGCCGTCCGTGTGGCCAAAAGTACCTGATGTGGCTCAGACCATCTCGGAGCCAGGCTGGAGTCTCGATCGTATTTCTTGACCAGCACCCATTGGCCGGGTTCCAGGCAATGTCCGGGGCCCTCTGGCAGGGGTTGCAGTACAGACGCTACCTGCTGATGAATAGAACGAAGGTCTTTAGTCAGAGTATACAGGTAATCGATCAACATAGGATATTCAACATCAGTAAATGTTCTTGGTCTAGGCACGCCCCACACATTAGCGGGTCGCCGAAACACTATCTCATAGGGAGACAGGCCAGAGCGTGAATGAGGGGTGACCCGTAGGGACATAAGAGCTAATGGGAGGGTGTCAGGCCATTTTAAACCAGTGCTCTCTTGGGTTTTTGCCATCTTTAGTTTCAGTATTCCATTATATTTCTCCACTAATCCTGCTGACTGGGGGTGTCTAGCTGCATGAAACTTTTGTTTTATCTGGAGCCCATTGCATATACATTGCACAAGGGACCCATGGAAATGCCTGCCGTTATCAGACCAGATCAAGCGGGGCAATCCGAAGCGTGGGATGAACTCCTTTATAAGGGCTTTTGCGGTGGCTAGGGCAGTATTTTCTTTCGTAGGGTACGCCTCAACCCACTTGCTGAAGGCGCATACCACCACCAGTACATATTTTAAGTTATTGACGCGCTCCATATGGATGTAGTCCATCTGGAGTACCTCAAATGGCAATGTCGGGGGTGCAAAATTCCCACTCAAAACAGGCTCTCCTTTCCCCGGGTTATGTTGCAGGCAAATCATGCAATATTGAACAAGACATACAGCTGTTCTCTGTATATTGGGGTTATTCCAAACTGGATCCAACAAGGCACAAATGCCTTTAGCTCCAACGTGGGCTGGTCCATGGGCCATAGTAACGACAGCCTGTACCATTGCATTGGGCAGCAACCATCGCTGCTTGTCTGTCAGATCCACCCAACAGTCATTCTCATCCAATCTTCCTACTTCCTGCTCCCATCTGTCTAACTCTACTGAAGTTGCTTCTTTCTGAATTTCTCGCACACTTTCAATAGTATTATCGAACAGGTCGGACTCCCCCACCCACCTTGCAGAGGAGTTCACATACATAAAAGACACCATGGACTGGGTTGTTTGTTTAGCTACCTGGTCCGCAAAAGCATTACCCTCTCCCACTTCATCCACCACTGTTTTATGTGCACTACATTTTACAATTGCTACTTTCTTGGGGAGAGTCAAAGCTGCAAGTAATCGTAACACCGAGGGTCCATTCTGTATCTTCTGACCATGTGAGGTGAGAAACCCTTGTTCCCTCCATAACCTACCAAAACTATGGGCCACACCAAAGGCGTATTGGCTGTCCGTGAATACGTTGACCTCTAATCCCTCACTTAACTCACAGGCTCGTAGTAAAGCCATCAACTCAGCAGCTTGGGCTGATCGATGGGGTATTCGGAATGTTTCAACTACTGTTTTTAGAGTGGTAATTGCATATGCAGCTGTCGTTGTTCCATCTGCTAATTTGAAACAAGAACCGTCCACATACAATTCCCCTTGGGGGTCAGATAAGGGAATTTCTGTGAGATCCATTCTTCCCTTCGTTTCCTCTTCTGTCCTGTAAATACAATCATGGACATCATTCGCCTGTTCCCCCGAAGGGAGGGGTAACAGTGTAGCCGGATTCAATGTGGCACAACGCTTAATTGTTACATGTGGGGCAAACAAAGTCAATTCATAACCCGTGAGGCGCGCGCTTGTCAGGTGCAGTGTTTTGGTTTTATTTAATAATGCATCCACAGCATGCGGCACCATCACGGTCAAATTAGAATTTAGAACAAGCCCTTCTGATTGCCTGATGGCCGCCGCCACAGCCGCAGTGGCCCTCAGGCAACTGGGAAGTGCTCTAGCCACGTTATCCAATGTGGCCGAAAAATAAGCACACGGTCTTTGCTTACCACCAAAACCCTGTGTCAACACTGAAAGCGAGCAACCGTCGACATCGTGCACATATAGTACACAAGGTTTGCGGTAGTCAGGAGTGCCAAGGACAGGAGCAGAACACAGAGCAGATTTCAGAGAAGCAAAGGCAGACTGACATTCATCAGTCCAAGGGAGGGGTTCATGCACATCTTTAGTGGTTAAGTGTAGCAAAGGTTTAGCAAGAAGAGAAAAATTAGGGATCCATTGACGACAATAAGAGGTAATGCCAAGAAAAGCACGGACTTCACGTTGAGTACAAGGTACAGGCATGTTAGAAATGGTAGTAATTCGTTCAGGTGATAGACGCCTACCCTCCTTCGATAGTAAGTGACCTAGGTAGGTCACTTCCTGTCGACAATATTGGAATTTGGACAAGGAAACTTTATTACCTCTGTCTGCCAGATGGTGCAACAATTTAACCGTGGCTTCTTTACAACCCTCTTCAGTGTCAGACGCTATCAATAAATCATCAACGTATTGCAAGAGCACGCTACCATCTGGCAAGGACAGGTCATCCAAGACCGACTTAAGGGCTTGGCTATAGATGCTAGGACTTTCGGTATAACCTTGAGGAGCGCGACAGAATCTGAAGCTTCGACCAGATAATGAGAAGCCGAATATCTGCCTACTATCAGGATGGATAGGGATGCTAAAGAAAGCGTTCTTCAAATCGATCACAGAGAAATACTTAGCTGTGGGAGGTATCATAGTAAGGATGGTAGTGATGTCAGACACCACTGGGAATTGGGGCACCACTATCTTATTAACTTCCCGTAGGTCAATCACAAAACGGTATACATCAACATTTTCAGATGTCCCTGTCTCAGGACCTTTTTTCAAAATATGCAAGATAGGACTATTACAGATGTTCGATGCCGTTTCTTCCACCACCCCTTTATCAATCAAATCCTGTATTGTAGAAAGCAAAGCTCGCTCTCCCGCTGGGGTGGTCTTGTATTGGGGTATGCGAGACAACCTAGCACCGGGTTTTAATGTAATGCGGACAGGAGGGATATCCAATTTACCGACCTCCGCATCTCCTGTCAAACTGGGCGGTATGCCCGCAAATTCAGGCGGCAATGGGTCATTTTTAGCAAAACACTGCCTAGTGCTTACATCGGGATTTTGAATAGTCAAATAAACACCATCTGGAGAGCAATGTATTTTAGTGTTCAATCTTTTTAGCATATCCAAACCCAAAAGATTCTCTCCACAACTGGAAGTTAAAAGGAAGGAAGAGTCCATGGTAAACGGGCCAATCGTAAAGGGAAGAGGCTGAGAAAAATGGGCTGATTACAGGTACTCCTGAAAATCCCACTGAAACATTATTCTGCCCAGACAGAGAGGCCCCTGGGACCAACGAGCGAGCAACCGAACTATTCATTGCTCCTGTGTCAATCAAGAACTTATCGGTGGTCCCCATCAACTCCCCTGTTACATAGGGTCCCTGTTGATTGACTGGTATCGACACTTGGCCCCCACTCTGTCCTTGGCTGTCCTATACATCTCCGAATTTATCCTGATCTTCGTAACCATAATCCTCATTGTAGTATTGCCTACCTTGTGTTTTATCGAAATGATTTCGCCCGTGGTCTCCCTGCACTGCTCCTTCCCTGTGCATATCACTACGGTCTGGGCCTCTTCGTCCTCGACCCCTTCCTCGGACAGTTCCGTTCTGTTCTAACAGCAACGGACCCTGATCTCTCCAATGGCCCTCCTGTCTGCAATATGCGGACTGATTGGGTCCCCATCAGGAGGGCTGACCCCCTCCTCCTCCTCTGAAGACCGGCCCGCTGGGCACGGGTCCTCTGGCGCCTCTCCCTGTTCCTCAACCCCTCATGACTTGCTGTAACAGTACTCTAGTTTTAAGGTCCTTAGCTTTCTTTTCAACTTTATCCTTACTCTCGTTTTCCCTGTGTTCATAATACTGGGCCATGCTTAATATGATAGAAGGGGAGGAAGTAGTCCACGTACTTTCGGCAGCTTGCAGTCGGGCTGAAATCTCAGGCATCAGATTTGTTACGAATCTATTTACAAACAATCGTATTCCCCCCTCGCTAGCGAGGTCCTGACCACTGAAATCAATGAAAGTTCCCTCGAATCTAGTGAAGAAATCAGAGACGCTTTCGTCTTTCTTTTGCCTACAAGCAGTCAGTTTATCCCAATCCACCTTTCACGGAGGGATCAAGGTATGCATATAAGCTATAATCTTTGCTGGTAGGGCAATTATTTCAGCCTTCGGCTTATCCCCCGGCTTACGGTCTTGATCCCATGCCTTTAGCTCATCCCAGGTTCCCCCCAACTCGGCCGCGTGGGGAGTATCGTGGACTTGCCGCCATATATCTACGGGAACCAACAATCCGAAAAACAACTCAATATCTGCTAGAGTCATGACAGCGGAAGACGCTGCCTCTGTTAATTCCTTATAATAGGCAGTGGGATTCTTGCGGGGGTCAGGAAGTTGTGCTTTTAAAGCCAACACTTCACTTCGTTTCCATGGTGTGTACACCCATTGTTCTTGAAACCTGGCTTCTACTCTGTTCCAGGTTATTGCATTTTTATCATTGCGTAGCTCAGGTATCTCGGGATGATAAATGGGGTGCACCTCTCTCATGGGGTGCTGGGAACCCAGCTCAGGGAACCTTGAGAATAATCTGCCTCGATAACTCACCAAAGTGTCAACATTCTTATACACCTCTTCTGGGCTTAATTCGAATCTATGGGCGCGGTCCTTGATGTCATACAGAATCTTCGGGGCCAATCCCGTTTCCCCAAAACACTGTTCCCAGATTTCAATAAGAAATCGGGACATGTGTCGCAGGGCAGTCTGTTGAATCACTGGCTCAAAATCTTTCATAGTACTCTATATATCGGTCAAGGTATATATATCCCTGTACCTCCATCTAACTGCTTGATCAGCTATTGCTTCCTTCTCTCCATAGCCCACAGATCCTCTCGTAAATAGTCGTCTGATGTGCGAGCCCTCTGGATCCCCAATCGGAGCTCGACTCCTGTTTTCAGGGGTTGTGCTGGCTGACTGGGAAGTCCCTACGGGGCTAGGCATTGTTAATACCATTGGGGAGACACCCACCGCCCCAAGGGGCTGGCGTGTGTCGGGGATCAGGGTGGCTAAGTTCCTAGCAGAGGAAGCAACGGTGCCCGGCACATCTGTGGGAGCCCGGGGCGGGGCTCCCCCTTGAGCCGGTGCTACAGGGGCTGTGGGTGTCAAGAGAGGCACCGCCGGATATATACGCTGTGGAGCATATAGCAGAGGGGGGCGAACGTCCAACAGATCTTCTATCTCATCTTCGGCTTCCTTACGGGCAACATAACTCTTATCTACCTCCAACCGAAATTGTCTATCCAGGTACTCAATGTTCAGCTCGGTCTGGTTTTTGTCATGCTCAATTGCTTTCTGAGTAATGGTCTGTCCTTGCTTCATTTTTACTAGTTTCTCGGCCCTCATTCTCCTACGGTGGCCTCTTTCTGCCATGTCCTCAGGGTATCGAACATGGACTGTCTGCTGCGTTTCGCGAACAGATGTTCCTGCAAATAATTGATCTTTTTCTCATCGAAGGACCCTGTTAATGGCCACTGCAATTCTACATTATCCTTGGTGTACTTGTGCCATAGACGATTAAACACCAAAGGTCCAATCCCGTGCTTACAGTATAAGTCATGACTGGGAGTACCTTCCGGAGGGGATGGCTGACTTTCATCTAATCTAGTGCTATTTTGGCTGGTACAGCCAAAACATAGTTTACTGAAGCACGGCATTGCTTGGCTACGTTCTAGTTGTAGATGTGGAAGGAAAAACAAGTTATTATTTACAATACTCTCACACACATGGCCATGTCCAATATTCAATCAAACGCTCATCCATACCCCAAGAGACATATGACGATCCTGAACACAGGCTAACAGAAACAGAACACAAATAAAATACCGACAAAACAAACCAATACGATCCAATGCTAGCCCAAATCCAAGAGACGGAGCCCGTCGACTCTCGTCTGTGGAGAACCGGTATATTCCAAAGTCAAAGAACCAAAGGTCAAAACAGCCTCACGATAAGGGCTGCCTAGAGATAGCCAAGCAGGTTTTTCAAGACCACAGACCGACCTACCGACCATCCAGTGGCCTTCTTTGTTCACCTCCCGGACTATGCTGGCTTAGCCCGCTTTTTCAAGCACCGCTCCAGATCTGTCCGAGTGCTACCCAAGTATGACCATCAGCATTTCAGAGGGCGATCCGGCCAGGTGTGAACTCTTCACAAGTCACACTTAGGCGTCGTAGTCATATCTCTATCAAATACAAAGATAGGGGCGTCCGCCCGTGCAGTCTCACTACTGCCCTGTCAGACCCCCTTCCAAAATACCGAGATCTCCGTGGTCTATGACCACCGAATTCCAAAACCAAATGCAGAAGGATATCCGACATAAAACAAGACGAAACACTCACCTGGTGCACTCAGGTCCGATTGCAAATTTCTCCACTGCCAATCGATCTGTTCTTCCGGGTTTCACCCGTAGGACTCCGGCGTGGGGTCACTAGCAGCCAAGGCTTTTCCCGATCGGAAAAGCGGAGCAACCCTTTCTCTTTGGTTAGTCCACCCCCCCGACCGAGAACATCCCTCGTAATGTCCCGTTATTCTCCAGATACGGAGAAACGACCCCAACGCGGAGTCCCGGCGGAGTCGCCAACTGAAGTACCGAAATTTCACAAACCCCCAAGTTCCTTGCTAACATAGGTAATTTGATCGAAGCCTCGGTAGGTTCCCTCTATTTTACCTTACTGGGAGATTTTAATTTCCACTTGGAATCCATTAATGACCCGCACACAGCACAGCTAACAAATGATTTAGCATCTATTGGCCTGCTGCAATTAATAAAAGATCCCACACATCAAGCAGGTCACACTTTAGACGGCCTTTTTACCAACAATCCTCATATTGTTGTCACCAAGGTAATCCCGCTGACTTGGACGGACCACTCAGCCATATGCTTCTCCATTGCAACCTCGTCTACTAAAGACAGTTTCACATCTTCGGCTACAATCTCATACAGAGACTGGAAACACATCAACATGGATCTTTTAGGAGAACTGATGCTAGCCAATCATATTCCTGATGGAACTGACCCCATCTCAGCATCCGCAAGCTTTCTAAGCAGTCTCAATAAGGCCTGTAACAAACTAGCCCCTATCAAAACTCGTCATCTTAGTAGGCTAGCCCCTTCAGCACAGTGGTTCACTGAGCCCGTGCGAATTCAGAGACAGTACTGTAGGAACCTGGAAAGGCAGTGGCGTCGACATTATGACTCTACTGACAAGCAGACCTATAAAAGTGCACTCCGGAATTACAAAAAACTTATAGAAGCAGAAAAAAGTCGCTACTACACCGCCCAAATCAATGAGGCAAAAAACTCGGTAGGGCAACTATTTCAGGTAGTCATTCACCTATCCAACCCCCCGGTTCCACGCCTAGAAGGATCACAAGCTCTCTCGGACTCCCTGGCCAAATTTTTCGAGGACAAGGTCAATTCCATCTTTCTGAACTTTCGTCACTCCATCAATCCTCCAGTCCCTACGCTTACTACGACCCCTTCGATCAATAACAATTCCCCGATCTTCTCTTGTTTTGAACCAACCACACAGCAGCAAGTTCAACAGCTGGTGGCTGGTACTAAATCGGGCTCCCCTCTCGACCCTTGTCCTGCTGCAATCTTTAATCATATACCGGAAGCCATCTCGCCTGCTTTATCTACAATCTGCAATGCAATGTTTGCAACAGGCATCTATCCTTCTGTCTGGAAGAAGGCTATAATCAAGCCTCTTCTAAAGAAGCCCACTCTTGACCCTCTCCTCCCGGCCAGCTACAGGCCTATCGCATGTCTCCCCTTCCCAGCCAAAATTTTCGAGAGAATAATGAACATCCAACTCTCGAAATTCATCAATGATAATGAACTTCTTGATGATACTCAGTTCGGCTTCCGACAAGGCCACGGAACGGAGACAGCACTACTTAAGGCAGCAGACGAAATAAGAGCCACGATGGACAAGGGAGGTTCTGCTGTCCTTATACTTTTGGATCTTTCCGCCGCCTTTGACACGGTCGATCATCTTACACTGATCGACCGTGTCTCGGCTGCGGGAATAAGAGGCAAAGCTAAGGACCTCCTCGCCTCCTTCCTGGCTAACCGTCCACAGACTGTGAAGTTGGGCAACTACACCTCCCCGACCTTTTCTCTCTCGTGTGGAGTGCCACAGGGTTCCTCGCTAAGTCCGATGCTCTTTAATATCTACGTATCGGACTTGGCGAGGGTAATAAAATCCTATGGAATCGCACTCACAACCTATGCTGATGACACTCAGTTAGTGTTATCGGTACACAACGATGGCATTGCAGTCGCGGCCAACTTCCAGGAGGGAATGAGGGCAATAAGTTCCTGGATGTCATCAAACTGTCTCAAACTAAACTCGGACAAGACGGAGGTGATGACATTCGGGAACTTGCAACCCACCTGGTCCCCTCAGTGGTGGCCTTCCCAGCTGGGGAACCCCCCTCAACCTGTAGTCAAGGTGCGCAATCTGGGAGTAATCTTCGACACCAAGCTGACCTTCTCTCATCATGCCAATGCGGTGGTATCCTCTTCCTTTTATATCTTAAAAAGGATTAAAAAATTATTGCCATGCCTGCCGCCTTCTGCGGGCAAAACCCTGATTAGCTCCCTGGTGTTCTCAAGAACAGATTATTGCAATGCCCTCCTTCTAAATGCCCAAGAAGGGGTCCTTCAAAAACTGCAGACGGTACAAAATGCCGCAGCCAGGGTCCTTTTGGCTATTCCCAAATTCACTCCCACTTCCCCCTATATCAGAAAGCTACATTGGCTCCCCATACGGAGTCGAATCAAATTTAAGGCTTTATGCATAGCCTATAAAGCTATTAATAGCCCCGGCCCGCAGTTTTTAAAAACAGCTCTCCGTCCCGTGGAGCATGCAAGAACCTTACGATCATCCTCAGCACATTTACTGAGGGTTCCACGGACAAGGAGGACCAACTGGGGAGACAGATGTTTTTTCATAGGAACCGCTAAACTGTGGAACACATTACCATCTCATATTAAAACTGCCCCTTCCCTACTACACTTCAGAAAGAACCTTAAAACCTGGCTGTTTTCATCCTAAACTATTTCTTGCCTCCAGAGTGAGTTCAGTAGTACTAGCGCCGAGACACCCTCACGGGTATTTGCGCGCTCTAAAAATCGCATAAAATAAATAAATAAATAAATTATACTTACAATTACAAAATATCATTCATCAATAATCAGTCGATTGGCAGTGTAGAAAGTTCAAGCGTTTATTGGTATAGTAATACTCTGCCAGAGGAGCTCCCAACGACCTCACACCCCGAGGACTGCCGAGAGACTGCTGGCACATTGTCAGGTCAACACATATATACTATCACAATTTGCAACCGTTACCTAAGATGGAAAAGTACAAGTTGGTACAGGAGGTGGCAAGAGATATGCCCATATATGGCACACAAAGCTTCTATCTGAGCTCAGTATAGCAAGGTCATGCTGGTCGACTCCCTTCTGGTAGTTTCGGTGAGAGTCCGCACAGTGCTTGCAAGAATGTGCTTATCTGGCCGGCCCCCCTCCTACAACCTTGACGAGCCCAAAAGCAGAAGCAGCTGCTCGCTACATATGTTAAGCTATTTCTCATGAGAACGGGGAGACGTGAAAAATGCAGAGCCATGGAGGTTTAGAAAACCGTATTACGGGTTGTCTAACTAAAATGGCGTCGGTCCTGCTGAGCGAAGCTAACCTATTCAGGAGGAGGGGTTAGAGTATGATTTTCATAAAAGGTGACAGAGTGTAACTAAAAGGGTGTCTGGTGCCATAGAAACGTACATAGCATGTTAATTAGCTGCATCACGCTGAATACTGACTAAGAAACTACAATCTATGTCCCCGTCTAAGGCCTAATTGAATTCCTATTCCTCAACCTCCCCCTCTTATTCGACTTATATATTGAGCCTTTTGCGCAACGGTTACGGGATGAGTGTAACATCAAGCCCTTTGTTTTTGACGGGTGCGAGAAGAAGGTAGCCCTGTACGCGGATGATGCCCTCGTTTTTTCCTCTGAACTTCATTCGGCTTTTCCAGCAGTAATTGCTCTGGCCCATGATTTCGGCAACGTGTCTGGTTATGAAATGAATGCCGCTAAGACGGATATTATGGTCTGGAATGATCCTGAGCCGGTGGCAGGGGCTCAGTTGAGTTCTATCCTACATTATCTGGGCCTTAATATATATAAGGACATAAATGAAATAGTTCCATCGAATTTTTCGCTTGTTGCCAAGGAGTGTCGTAGACGGATGAGATCTTGGTCTTCACTTCCTCTATCTTTATTGGGTAGAGCAAATTTAATAAAAATGTCCATACTCCCAAAGGTTTCTTTTTTGTTTAACACCATCCCTCTTTTTTTTTAACCCTCTATGATAGCCAAACTTCAAAGTGATATAAGTTCCTTTATCTGGAATGACCACACTCCTAGAATAGCCTGGAAAAAACTTAGGCGCCGCAGAGAAAAGGGCGGTTTGGCGGCTCCTGATTTACAGCTAGACGTGTGGGCTTTTCAATTTTCCCATGCCAGGATGATGCTAAAATCGCCCACAAATTCTGGATGTGGGTGCATGTTTGCAGCACTGCTTGGAGGGGGAAAAAATAGCTGAGCATGCGTTTTTGTTTAAATTTGGTGACCCCAAATAAAAAAATTAAAAAAATTGAAGGTGTTGCGGGATATAGCTAAAACATGGGTGAAACTTAGGCGTTCTATAAAAATCGACTATTTCACAAGTAGGTCACCATTGTGGAATTCACCCGGGACCCCGAGTTGGCTTCTAGATAGTCTCGCAATACCACTGAGAGAGGCAGGTGTGGAGGTTTGGGGGGACCTTTTTGTGGAGGGTTGCCTACTTCCGTGGGAGGTTTTACTTTCTAAAATAGGGGTGGGACTTTCCAGGTTTAAATACCTGCAAATCAAAAGCTGGGCGCACTCACAGATTTCTGCTAAGGGGAGATTCCCGATAGGGGTGATAGTAACATAGTGTCCCTCTTACTGGATAACTACCAACCAGGAAGGAGGTTTCACTCTGGTATAATCTACTATTGGAGGAGGTCAAGGGCGAGTTTCATCTCCCAGAGTTGCTGGGGGCATCGGATATTACCAAACACAATGTGGAGAACTTGTGGTTTGAGTCTTTTAAGATCATGTTGAACATAGTGAAACCTTCTTAGTTGCGCAGGAATCACCTTTTCACCTTACATAGGGCCTACTATTCGCCACAGAGACTTTCAAAATTCTCAAATAATTCATCAGTGGCATGCCCTAAATGTGGTTTGATTGCTGCTTCTGACCTGCATATGTTCCTCGAGTGCCCACTGCTACTGCCCTCCTGGAATGCGGTATGTCTATCACTTACGACTGCCTTGGGCTCTCAAGTCTCGATATGTTCTGCTCTTATAATCTTTGGGGTTGCACCAGAGTTTCAGGGTCCGGCCAAAAATCTACTCTTTTATGGTATCTTGCTGGCCAGAAGAGAAATTTGTAGAAAATGGAAAGACCCGTTACCTCCTACCTTGCTGGACTGGCGCACTTCGGTGCTACAAACTTCTAAAGTGGATTTATTAAGATCGGGTAATCCGGACAAGAGAAACTTCTGGTTTTTATTAAATTGGCTATAACTGAGTACTTGATCGCTGTTTTTGTTTTTTTTGTTTTTTTTCCCCAAGGTCCAATGATTAGGCTGCTTGGTATTTTTCATGCTTGGTATACCCAACAGGGCGATATCGGTATAAGAATGGGTATTTGACTGCAGCAAATTATCCCTCTGGCTGTCCTAATGTGGTGCTTTTGGAGTATGGAGACTGTACTGAGGGGTGACTTATTTCGTATCGCTCAATGCCCCGACCAGTTTACCTGTGACAGTATGTCCCTCTCCATGCTCTGTTACTTGGTCACCAAGGGCGAAAATGAGGACTAAAAAAAAAAAATATATAAAAAAATACTTTTTTTACTATTACAAAAGCACAATCATCACAAAATTTAGATAAAGTGAGATCTAGAACATCAGTATACACAGGAATAATTCAATAAATGTAAAATGTACTAGTTAATAGCGGTCCTACTCTGACCGCTACGGTAAAAAAACTAGCTATGTTAAAAATTTCCCGAACATTGGTTAACATTTGCAAATATATAAAAGCAGGTCTGGCCTGAATAAAACCTTTGCCTTTTAAAATGGGTAAAATGAACCGTTTTCGAATGTGCAAAAAATGCTAACAAAATAAGATAAAATGCATAGAGTCCTGAGTAGAAAAATGATCACAAGTACAAACATTCAGGTCCTTCGGCTTTTTCCATCCCATTGTATCAGCGAGGAGTATATGTAATTGATTCAATCTGAATCTCACCAGAAGGAAATGATGATGCTGCTTAGTAACTATATTTAAATATGGTTCAATCGTTTGTGAGGTGGATAACAACTGGTGTACCCGCACAAGAGGCTTACTTAATTCCTTCGCCTCTCTATCCATTTGTGATAACTGCAGGTAAGCGCTTTTCGCCCAGAGGATGTCCACCTTTGGGAGTTTCTCTGGGAAGGTAAATTGCTCTGGTCTCCCCAAATAAGATGCAGTCCTTTTCACGTAGTTTAGCCAGGTAATACTGCTTGCTAGGTCAAGAGCTAAACAGTTGCGATTAATTTCATTCACGGTTCATCCCAAGCTCCGGGTTTATCCAAATACCTATCCATTTAAGTAAAGGTGCCATTCCTATAGTATCTGATATAAAACCAGAACCTGTTTCTTGGTGGATAATATAGGTAGATGTCGATTGTGGCACGGATAGAAGATTTCTTTGGAATTTATTTTCCACTATTTCGATATCACCGCCTTCACTATATCCCCAGAGATCGGAACCATAGTTTGCTATAGCAAGGCATTTAGGGCTAGATGTAGGTAAAGCATATTTACCGACCCTTAAATACCGAATTTTACCGATTCGGTATTTAAAAGTCGGTAAATATGAAGGGGGGAGATGTAGGGAAATCCAGATGTTTATTTACCGAATCGGTAAAAGTCGGTATTTACCGATTCGGTAAATACCGACCTGTAATGCTCCATTCATTCCTATGGGCTTTGAAGCCCATAGGAATGAATGGGGCATTACAGGTCGGTATTTACCGATCGGTAAATACAGATTTTTGGCAAGGGTGCAGGGGGTGTCACTTTGACACCCTCTAGCACCCCCAAAAAAGGTTCGGGGGCCATATGGCAGGCATACCTGCCCTAAGGGCAGGTCTGCCTGTCATATGGCACAGGTGTGCATGCGCACATTTGCATGCACACCTGAATCGGTATTTCACCATCAAATTGAATTTGATGGTAAAATACCGATTTCTAAGGCCTTGTGGGACTCATAAGAGTCCCACCTACATATCGATTTTACAGATTCTGTAAATATACCGGTCAGTAAATTTACCGACCGGTATATTTACAGATTCTGTAAAATTACCTATCGGTAAATTTACAGAACGGTAAATTTACCGATTCTGCCCCCTACATCTCAAATGCCTTTTACCGGTCGGTAACGGCCGAATTCGGCCGTTACCGACCGGTAAAAGCCTACCTACATCTGGCCCTTAGCCCCATAGATGTTTAACATAGAATGCATTGGCTTTGATCCTAATCTACGATCAAAATCTAGGACAGCAATGGTAGATCTAGCCATCGCATTTCTTTTGGCTTTCATTTGTGGGACCTATGTGCCCTTTTCTTCAAATAACACTCCTAGGTAAAAAAACGACACCACCCGTGTTATTACGTTCCCTTCACAATAGTGAGTTTTACATTTCTTGGGCTTTACCCCCATAATCATGGTATGGGATTTAGAAAAATTAACATCCAAGTCCAAAGACTTCATAAACTCTGCGAAGGTTGTTTTTTTTTTTTTTTTTTTTTTGAAAACCTTTATTGTGCACGAAAAAGAACAAATACGGGCCCACAACCGTCAGGCCGGCCACGACACTTTGAAGCACAATCGCAAGCAATACATTTCCTCAGCGGCAGCAGATGACATAGCAACAATTAATAAACGTTACACTGAATAGAATCATGTCACCGAGGAACAGGAGCATTAAAGGTTAATTTTAAGTTCGTTCCCAATCTAAACAAAAATCAGTAAAGAATAAGAGATAAGGGGAACTGAGTCCACACATTAGAATCACAACATAGGCAGGTGGCATCATCATTGAGAACAACAACGGAAAATAAGACCACAGACAGTATGGCGGTGCAAAGTAAAACAACAAGATAATTAGCCAGCATTTACGCCCCACCTACAGCGCCACCCCCTCCCCGTCAACCCCTACCGCGGACCCAGTACAGAAACAGAGCAAGAAAGCGCAGAAACATAGAAAAATAAGGCCCATAGAAACTAAATGAAAAATAAAACCCTCCCCCCACCCTACACCAATGCGGAGGCTACGGCCTACCCCCCCCCCCCGGCAAAGTGTCTGTCGCCCATTAAAGAACCCGAAATATAGAGCAAGAAAAAAGGGAAGAAAAAGAAAAGCGAAGAAAAAGGAAAGAGAACCCCTCACACTTGAAATATAGGGAGTGAGAAAAGAATAAACCAATCCACAACTCCCAGAAAAAGAGAAGGTGGGGAGGAGCCCACCCAATACCAGATCTCCCGGACTCCCAGCCATACAAAACCGTCATGCCGTGCAGAGCAGTAGATGCGGAAGAGATAGGTACAAAAGAATGGCAGAATCAGTCACACTCAGATCCCCGGCCAGCACAAAGTACGCCCCCCCATCAGCAAGAATAAAGAACATGACATAGCAATTACAAACCGAAGTGGGGAAAATCAGCACAATCAACGCAAGAAACATAATAAAGTGTCGTGCAAACTGGGTCCCCCAGGGCCAAGTCTATATGCTCTCGGTCACCCCGGCCACAAGTAAATCGTCCACCCCGAACACAACAGGACAGCCCTATGCACACGAGAGAGTGGGGAAAGTCAGCACAGAGGACAGCGACACACAATGAAAAAGCGCCCCAGCCCGAATCCCACCCGCCAATCAAGCACATGGCCATAGAAAAATGCCCCCTAGCCCTGGCCCGTCCGCAACCGTATTCCAGAACATGACTCCCTCAGAGGGCCCGCCCCCACTGAAAACAAAGAGACCAAATGGCCGTACTCAACATAAAGGAGATGGTCCTAGACAAAATGGACGCCACCGTTCCCAAACAGCGCCATCAAGCAAAGGAGCTGCGCATTCAAAGCATCAGTGCGTTGCAAAGTACAATTAATCGATAACATCACAGAATAGGCGCAGTCGGCCAGGATAACCAGTCATTGTAGCAACGGCTCCATGAATGCTGAGGGCGAGGTTGTTGGCCGCCTAGGGCAAGAGACATAGTAGTAGGGCTGGGGTAGGAAGATCGCAGTCCACAAAACCTTCCTCCCTGAACACTCAGTACAATAGCAAATAGCAACACTAATACAGGCGGAGAAAGTCATCACGCAGTGCGCGCTCGAGGCACGTACAAAACAGTCCCATTCCCGTTCTCGCCAGCCGGGTAGTCGATGGCAAAGAAAAGCAGCCTAGCCCTATCCCAATCGTGAATGCAACCCTGCAGACAACCCCCCAGGGAAACCCATCCCTTCGGATACAAAGAGTCAATATGGCCGGGGAGAAAAGGTGAAACAGCAATTCACAGCGGTCAAATAATCTTGATGCAAAGAAAAAACCAATCCCAGACCCCGGTCAACCAGCCAAGAAGCCGATAACAGGAAAGGCAGCCTAGCCCTGGCCCGAACGTGGATACACCCCCAGATGCGCTTCCCCAGAGAGGCCCACCCACCGCAGAACAAAGAAACAAAATGGCGAGAGACAGAACGAAAGCAATATGGGAGCGCAAAATGGCCGCAAAGAGTCACCAGGAAATCCGTCGAATGTAGCAGAAAGTTCCACAGAGACACCAGGAGTACACGAGTTTGTAGGCAGCAAAGTCAGGGGGCACAACACAGGAGCAGACGGTAGAACCAGCAATGCCACAGATAGATCCCGAGGCGCACACGATAATAAGTCCAGCCACAATGTATCACTCTCCACTGTAAGGGAAAACAAAGTATCCCGGGTGGAGCCGTCAGGCGGGCGATCTTGGGTGTCAACAAAATAGGAAGCGGGCTCAGGTGTCCAACAGGCCAGAGAAAGCGCCGTGTCCTCGTGCAGTGTAGGCGGGGGCAGGCGGCAGCTTTGCGGAACCAGATCGATATTGTCCCACCGCAGCGCAGACGCCATGTCATCTAGCTTGCCTCCCAATCTTCCGTAGCAGCAGTGCATCTTCGCCCGGAGGTCGCACAGAGCGGACAGAACGGTGCCAAGAGAGAATATAGGCTGTCCCACAGGTCCCGGGGGAATCTCTCGAACCTCGGGCTCACCTACAGGCGGGGCAGCACAGGTCACTGGCGAGGACGGGCGCATCTCCCCACAAAACATGTCAGCACACAAAGCCATTATGGCAAAACCCCCGGGACGGTCACCAGGATAAGTAAAGCACTAGTATACGCCCTTTCAATGCTGGCGGGGGGGTATGTGCCGTGCCAGGGAGACACGCAGTGCAGGTTAGGCGCCCCCTGACAATCCCGGATAGAGAGGCATGGGGTCAGGCAGTCCCGGGCAATCCAACATGGCCGGGCAATCTTCACCCCGTACCTTCAGCCTCAAACAAAGGCGCCGTTCCGATGGGGTAATCAGCTTCGTGAGCGTCGCCGTCCCTCCGCCCGCTATGAATCCCTTCAGGTGGGTGGGCTCCAGCAGCGCCTCTCAAGGGTCACGCCGGTGGTCCAGCAGCCAGCGCCGACGGAGCACTCCGGCCGACAGCAGGTCTCCGAGGGACGGCAGGACGAGCCCGTACAAGCGGGGTCCAGGGCTACGGACTGGCAAGTGGCTATCTCCGGTTGCCGGGCAGGTCGAGGGTCCGGGAAAGCACCGCCGGGATCAGCGCCGCATCGCACCCACTCTGCCGTCAATTCCGCCAGGATCAGAATCAGGATATCGGTACGGCTAAAAAGGACTGGCGGAGCCGGGAGCCTACAGGTCTGCTCCGGTCGCCATCTTGGCTCCTCCCCCTCTGCGAAGGTTGTTAAAAAGTGCTGTAGGCCAATCACCGTTCTAGCTAATAATACTTCACCTGAAGATGCATTTTCTCCGGCTCTAGGCAGGTACTGCTGCTGTAGGGAAAACAAATCACCGAGCCTGATGAATAAAAGTTCTTGTTCCCAAGAGAACAATTTCCACTGACATCTACAGGTGTTCACACATGATGAGTCTTCCTACAGATTATACCACAGAGGTCCATTAATTTATAAACTGTAATTCACAGATAGTGTGCCATTCAGAGGATTAGGACTTCAAATATAAATAAATATATAAAAAATGTGAATTATGTTTGAGAGGTTTTACACTAATACAAAAATGATAAAGGTTGATCTACCGCCGAGGAAACAATACGTTATGGGTTAATTGTAAGGTTAAATCATGGACTAGCCCAGTAATACTCAAAGTATGAAGGAGGGCCGCATTCGGCCCCCTGGTCAACAGCAGCACTGGGCTGCTATTTACTGACTCAGCACTATCATTAGAAATATGTTAAATAAAAGGACAAGAATGTATTTAAATGTTGATTGCAGTTAAAGCACGTAAGTAAGTGGGGTAGCCCACACTGCTTAACTGTAGGAACACCTTCAATTATAAAAACATTTTGCAGCAATCTGGAATCAGTCATGGTGGCAGCGAAGGCTGGGCAGTGCCCTGAACCTAAAAGTTAGACTAGGAACCTAGGAGTCGTGTTTGACGATCAGTTGAATTTTGCAGGTCAGTGCTATCTCTTGACTTCCTCGTGTTTCTTCCTCCTAAAGGTCCTAGGCAAAATTCTCCCATTCATTCCCCAAGATCTTCGCAAAGCTGTGGTAGAAGCACTGATTCTTTCAAGAATTGACTACTACAATGTGCTTCTTATAGGAATTAACAAACGCAAATTATTAAAACTCCAATCCCTGCAAAGCGCCGCAGCTCGGGTCCTAGTAAACATCCCAAAATTCCATCCAATTTCCAACAGTATAAGCAAGCTTTATTGGCTTCCAGTCCACAAACACATTGAATTTAAAGCTCTGTGTTTGGTGCACAAGGCACTATATGGAGGGGGCGCATGGGACGTACTGCAACTTTTTCGCTGGCACATCCCGTGCCGCGACCTCAGATCAGCTAATATAGAACTAGTCCAGGTCCCAAAAATCCAGAGAGCCAGATGAGGGAGGGGGGAGAACCCTCTCTTATGGGGCAGCGAAACTATGGAACACGTTGCCAGGCGCAATTAGGCTACAAGCAAACAGACCCTTGTTTAGGAGAATGCTTATAACACAGCTGTTTTCGGCTAAGCAAATTTAATCATGTTCACTCTGCAAAGTTACCATGATTTATTACAGCTCAGCGCCAAGACGCCTCGGCATTTGTAGCACTCTATAAATGCTTTACTTACTTACTTACTTAGAAACGTGTAAAAATATGATAAACGTGTGTTTCATTAACATGCATAACCTTTTGACCTTAGTACATCAGATTATACCAATGTATTGAGAAGTATTTGTTCTAAAAGTGATAGTTTTCAACGATGAATTTAGAAACATTCATGCTTTCCCCATACCCTGACAATAATAGTGAACAAAGGGGAAAGTCAGTTGTTATGTGCACCCTTTGGTTGGCCTGGGTTGTTTTATACATGAACAACATTATAGTTTATTAAATCAAACACAGGAGAAGGTTTTCTATTGAGCACATCTTGAAGTCATGTATTTAGAGGCCCTCTTATATATGGTAATGAAGAAAAAGGAGGGAAATTGAAATAAAAGAATCGACTAGGATCACACAATTTGGTCAAGTAGGGAAGCCTAAATTGATCCCAGTTGTTCTTGTTCCACATTGTGCAATTGAATTCAGCCACTAGATGTACATGCTTTGCTTTCCCTACATCCACCTTACACCTCAGACAACACCCTCTACCCCCTACAACCACCACCCTGCTGGCATCAGTGTAACCCTCAGCCACACCTCCGACCAAACGTTTTGGCTCCTGGGGAAATGTTTGCTAGTACTCATGCACTAGCCTGTGGGTCCCCTGTTCACAACTTTCAGGCTGTCGCAACATAAAATGCTGGACAAAGCTTTGGACCAAAATGTGAAAAGTTCTCTACTTGCATAATTTAAAAGTTGCAGAGTACCTGGTGGGACGTTTCTGTCTGAAAAGACAAGTTAATACTTTAGTGCCAGAATACACACGGACAGGTTGTGGAGTGGAACAAACACTGAAGGCAGAGATAGCTTGAAAGATATCCCTGATGGGCTACAGGAAGGTGATACATAGATAATACTCAAGAAAGATGTGGATTCGAGAGATGACTGATCTCCTAAGAAGCCTCTGCAGTGGAATCTAAAGTTTCCAGGTAAAGTAGGGAGGCCAGATAGAGAGTCGCCCTTTCCTTGGTCGCCCAAGAAGATATCTCAGATGTCTCCTTATAGGATCCTCAGATGACCCAATGACACTGTCCACTAACATTCTCCACTGCACTTCGCCCCCTAGTTAAATCCCTTCCGCTCCTGTCTCTGAGCCCTCATCCCACTTCTGTATCTTACTGTCAGATGTCCTAAGCACTATATATCCTGCAGCCTAAAACTAGTAGGAGCCCATTGGCAAAATTAGTTTAGTGTCAGGATCAGCGCATATAGGGTACACAGAATGTGATTCAAGGCCCCTTCATGGAAGTGGTGACCTACGGAATGGCATCACCTATGTAAGCCCAGAGATTATGGCTCTGCATCATAGCTGCCGCCAACTTCCATGTCCTTTATATTACACTCCACAACTTCTGAACAATATAATCAAATGAATGTGCAGAAATGGCTGCTATTCAGCAACTGAAAAGGGTGGCAGTAGAAGCCATATCACTCTTTTAGCTTTCTCCTACTCACATATAAACATTTCCAACTTCCCTCATTATTTCTGATGCTTACTCAAGAATTGTACTGTGTCCCGTGGTACCTCTTCGGTCATCTATGCAGCTAGTCAGAGACTTGAAAACACTCCTTGTCAGGAAGAGGTGTGGCGCCGCGGCCAGGGCGACTGACTCTGGAATCTGGGGATCACGGTTCGATTCCTGGTGCCGTCGGCATATTAGCCCAGCACCATGTGACTCTGGGCAATAGCTTGCTTAATCTTCCTGACGGCCCCCAGCGCCTAGAGGGTGATTGTTCGCGCTTTACCAATGTGGATTTTATATTATTATTATATTCCCCTAGATCTGTGCCATGGTGGTTCCCATGAGGAACAGAGTCAAGACTGATTTACATATGGCTGGGTCTGAACTGGGGTGGCAAAGTGAGCTAAAGAACGATGATGGGTTCAACCCAGATCTGTGTCTGGGGGTGAGTGTCTGAAAAGTTTCATCTCCTTGTTTTTGCCCTGGTGTCAACCGAGGGCAGCAGTCTCTGAGAAAAGGCCTTGAGACTGATTTCGACCTGTGAAATGGAATACTTGTGCAACTGTGATAGATCTTTTCTAAATACCAGGTCACTTAGGCACAAGCATCTTTTGTCTGACCTATTCCTCTGTTTAAATTCTCTAAATCTGCCCCCAAGGGGCCTTTCTTCACAGGCTCTATTTGCAGCTTCTGAAGTTCAGTACAAGATATTGTCTTCTGGCCATGCTACGTGGACAGCCTCCTTCCCAAAGGACCCAACCAAGGCTGTGAAAAACCCACGTTGGTGGTTGGTGAGTGTTACAACCTGATAAGTATGTGGAGTCGGAAGAGACTTCACATTCTCCCTTCTCTTTATATTAGATCTTCCGATCAAAAATGTGATCAGGTAACCTGCCATAATTGCATCTCTTTGTCAAGCTGCACTGGCCAGCTGCAACAAGCAATAGGCACTGCAAAAGTTATCAAAATTCCTTTTGTTTTGAGTTGTGACACAATGAATGAAGACACAAAGGGGCATACTCACAACAGAATGGAGAAGCATGGCGTTAAGCAAACATTGCTAACACCACGCTTCTCCATTCTGAACCTGTAGGGATGCGCTGTATTCATAAGAATGCGGTGCACGTTTCCCCTAGCGCTGGCCCTGAATTCAGCTGCCTAGCGAAAACGCAGGGGCAAGGGTGTCTGCTTTGGGGGAAATTCGTGTTTATAGGCAGGAAGGTCCCCCTTCCTGCACATAAACAATCTTGAAATGCCGTTTTGTAACTTCTAGGTGTGCTGCACATATAGAAGTTGCAAGACAGCATTTTTTTATAAAAGGATTGTTTATGTGCCAGAAGGGGGACCTTCCTGTATATAAACTATCATAGGGAATTTGCTGTTTCTATGTGTGCTGCACAAAGTAGCATGCATGGAAACAGCGAAAAAGAGGTGAAATAAAGCATTTCTCCTAGTTTAACCTGTTTAAGACCAGGTTTTCCCTGGTCTTAATTTTGGCGTTGCCTCCTATTTACGCTACCCTTGTAAATAGGGGGCAGCATCAAAATAAAGGGGTGTTGCGATGGCACACCCACTGCAACACCCATTGCCCTCCCATTTCACGCTAAATAGAGCGTGAAACGGGGCCTTATTTACAAGGCAGCGTTAAGCCATGGCTAAACCCAGCCCTGTAAATAAGGCGAGGCCCCTAGCGCATCACAACATCACAAAAAGTGATATTGTGATGACGATAGGGGCTTGTAAATATGCCCCAATGTATGGATCAAGACGTATCACAGATATAAGAAACACCCTTCTGTGTGTATCTGGGTGAATGTGTTCGGACGAGAATATGAAAGTTAATCTATTTGCCGGATTAATTGTCTGTGAAGGTTCCTCTCACATGAAAAGTCTGGGCCTGCTTAGCACAGTGAAAACACCGCCTGGGATGTATTTTAAGATGCATTGTCGGAGTAAAGGACGCCTAGTCAAGGTAAATGTAATATGATGCATTAAATACGTATGCCATAGTTTATACAAACCATATAAACCTTATTCTAGTACCAAAATTGATATCGCACTATGCGTACCTCCTCATTTAGACAACATTAAGAAACATTAACACTGAAAGTATTTAAAAATATAACCAAGCACCAATTGGGGGTTGATCATTTGCATTCACATTGCTGCTTTCCCCCTGTTTTAGATATATCAGATTAGGTGGCAGAGCCTTCGAAGATTCAGCGGCACCTCTCTGAATAATCTACATCTTCATTTCTGTTTCATATCGTCCCATTTGCCCTTCATAAAAAAACGAAAAGCCTGTCCTTTCAATCTAAAACCCCGTGCATCCAGGCCGCATCTTAGCTGTGTTGCTGCAGCTCCAGGAGACTTCCTTGAGGCCACAGTAACATTAAATTAACATCCAGGACATTGAGAGAGGTGGGAGCAGCCATACACTTACGGACACTGCCCTGATGACAGCAGCCGACTGTCCCAGTGATTTGTCTCTGCTCAAGGCTGGTCACAAGAGAACGTGAGTGATGTCTAGCCTTCGCTATAGGCATTGGATACCTCAAGATTAGCACAGAGCATACAGGGGACGTCGACAGCACTTTTTTGCCAGTGATGCTTTGAATAGTGACAAACACAGCAGCATGATGCCAGATAGTAATGAACAAGGTAATCTGGATTTCCATATACACTAGATGGTCCTCAGTGGCCATAAAAGTAAGATGAAGATTATTCTGAAGTTGAGTCATAGTGCTGGAATTTCTTAGTTAAGACTGTGGGCAAGTACAGGGTCTCAGGATGGGATTTGCCTGTCCATAATGCTTGGGGTATCTATATTCGGGAAGCAAGGACGGATAAAGATGGCCTAGAGCAGTGGCGGTTCCTCGAGGGAGTGCTGCGGGCGGTGAGGCAGGGCGGGGGAGGGGCAGGGTAGTAAACTCCGGCATACGGCCCAACAGAGTTAAGTAAATAAATAAATAAATAAAACGAATTACATTGCGCGCTGCAACGCCAAATGTCGATTCAGCGCACTCAATGTAATACTTTTTATTTATTTATTTATTTACTTAACTCCTTTTGGCCGTATGCTGGAGTTTACTACCCCCACCCTGCCCCTCCCCTGCAGCACTCCTTCGAGGAGCCGCCACTGGCCTAGAGTCCCTGATGTTTTGGATTGGGGTCCAAGTTGGGCGGTGTTCGACTCCACAATCTGATTTCCAACCATGACCCAAACAACAGTGGGCTTGATGACCTAGCTGTGGGCTGCTCAGATGCATGGGGCTGGTGAGTAACTTCCTGTCTAGTTCTTTTCACTTGATGTCGCAAACTGCTTCCGGCTTGTCTGCTTTTCCACCTTGTGTGATGTATTGCTGACATGTATGGCTTCCTTGAATGAATATACTAGTCTCCACCCTGTGACACAGTCGTTGAGTTTATTGTGGCAATGCTGAGTTTTGATGGCTGAAATGACAGGCATGTGTTAATTATAAAAATAAATTACATCTATATAAAAATTGCTTAAATGATGAATGTGGGCGAGAGCCCTATAAACACCAATGGGCAACGCACACTAATTTAAATGCAACGCAGTTGGACACAGAACTACTACAAAAAGTACCTAGCAGAGGATATCTCGATAATGATGCCTGGATGCAAGGTGCTGTGCAGGTGACTGACACAGAATTCACAAATATAGTTAAATAGCATGCAGATGTGATGTGCGTATGATGCTTGGAAAATAACCGTGGAAGGGCGTAGGAAGGTGTGAGCAGGAGCGTAACATTAAGTAACTAATTGAATCATTGACATCACCTTGGAAATTGTAACGTGCCCCTTCATACTAATTAAACATTATTGCATTTGGAGCCACAGCCATCAAAGATGTCGTGAGCAGAGCCACAGGTCAAAGGACTGTCTCTGGCCTTGTGCAGAGCAGAAAAGACATTTAAATATGTTATATAAATCATAGCATCCATACCCCAGAGTTAAAGGTCATTGGGGATGCATTTGCAGGATCAGCAAACTGAGTCTGGCAGGTAAAAAGAGAAGTTAAAAAATGACGGATTACCGATAATATTTTGGATGAAACGTCTGGGCTATAGCTTTCCCATTATTTTGCACTTCAACGCTAGCGCATGGCTATCACAGTAACCTTGATCACAATATTCACAATGTATCTGCCTCAATCAGCTACAGAAAACACATCGAAAGGTGATGAGAGGAATGCTTGCAATAAGTCTAGCCAGTGGCAATTTCTCGAGGTAGCATTCCACTCCATCATTCTGTTGCCCATCATGCCACCTTAGGGGCCTATTATGATTGCGGATTTCCCGCATCCTCCGGGCCGGCGGAAGCCACCACCGGCCCGGAGGATGCGGGAAAACCGCCGCAGAGCCTAGAAAGACCCACCGCCATATTAGGATGGCTGGTGGGTCTTGCATTCAGTACGCAGCTTTTCCGCCGTGGTCGCCTTCCGACTGCGGCGGAGAAGCTTTAACATGGCTGGCGGTGTCTTTCAGACACCGCCAGCCATATTATGATGATGTAAAATTTATGCTTTTCCGCGGCGGCTTTTCTGCCGTGGAAAAGCATATGGACCTTCACTTCGGGGGCCCGTTGCGGGCCCCCTGGGTGAAGGGGGGTGCGGGGTGCACATGGGGGGTACCTATGGTACCCCCCTGCATTTGCGTGAACAAAGCAGCAGGCACCGGGCGGTGCCTGCCGCTTTGTGCACGCAAATGCGGTGCATGCATTTTTAACATTGCGGTGGGTGCAGCTTGAAGCTGCACCCGGCGCAATGTTAAAGATAGAGGATGTGACCGCCACCCTGGAGGTCAAATCCTAATCTGCACGGAGGGAACGCCGCAGCCCATGCGGACGTTCCCTCCTACTCTGGGGTCGCGTACGGACTCAAGTCCGTCCGCAATCCTAATCAACCCCTTAGTGTGGACCCAGCCATACGTAAATCAGTCTTGACCCTGCTCCAATAGTAACAATCCAACCCAAACTGCTAGGCCAGGTCATCCCTGAACCAGAAGACAAGCAACCCAAGACCAGTTTCGCCCAGACTGGGGTTTATGGAGAAGCTTGGGTCCAGTGGCATAGTGAGCAAGGGACCCACATCTGGGCTTACCCTTTGCCACCTAGGGCATTACATCAACAAACACAAAAGGTGATGGAAGTGTTGTACAGCATTTTAGGACCCTAGTGTAATTTTCCCGATTCATGCCCTTATATAGGTATAAATCACCTTATCCTTATATAGGCATAGGAATCATACCCACATTTAGACATAGCCCATGCAGTCCAAATACGGCATGGCTACTTCCACTAGTTCCGAAAAGTCACACTGATTTCTTGGAAAACTCGGCTTCAGCAGTTAGGGACTTCCCCTTGCTTGAATATTGATTTGTCCAAGAACTCATGGAGTTTTCAAAGAACTAAGACTCTTTGATGACGTTATTATGTCCAACTGTACGTCAAACTCGGCACCTTCCAGGTATAAATATGCCCACATTTGCCATAGCAAACACACAGTGGTTTGGAGCAGTTCGACTATCTACTTGCCCAACGCATCTCGCTACAGCAAGTGCCGAAGGAAGCCGACCCTCCAGCAGACGCACTGAGAGAGACGCTGTCTTTACACTTGCTGAGAAACCCAGCTCCAGTGTTTCCAAGCTCCCCCTGCGGGGTGTTGGGAAATCGAGTCCTGAGACAGAGAGATACCAGACATCCTTCATTCTAAACCAAGGTACGGAGATGATTAGACTCTAAGAGAAATCTTGGATAGATTCTTAGCAAAAGAATACTAAACTTATGCTAAACCACACTTATTTCTTCCCTCAAACTAGACCTAGGTTAGGTACATCGGGGTAGGCGTATTTTAGAAGCACCAGTTGGGTACTTTTAGCTTTATTTTTTAATGTATATTTTATGGCTCAGAAACCATACCATGCTTTTACAGTATGATTTTATAATACTCTTCTTGCTGTACGCATTATACTTTACAGCCAGTATTACGGTGTAGCAGTTCATTTCTTTTGCATAAGAAAGAAGACTGTTCAATAAATACTTTTTATTGAAAACGCCCGTCTCTCTATTTCTCTGCACATCTGGTGAAACGAAGCATGCACGATTGACTGAGTAAAGTATCTATCTATTGTTTCCACGACTCTGAAGATACGTTTTTCTTGGGGAAACAAAGTTGTCATGTTTATGCGGTTGTCAGAAACTAATCCCTTCTTGTTTATTCGAGAAAGTTTCTAGTGACCTCTGAGCTAGCTGGCACTCACAAATTAAGTCTAATATATTCGATAGAGACCTAGTTGACCTAAGTCCTACGTCAATTCTATAGGATATATTATTCCAATGCGCAGAGCCTATTGGGAATATAGGAACTACACTACATGGCGCCCAACGTTTGGTAAGGCACTAATTTAACGCTAGATACTAGAGTAACTCAGTTGTGCTTTACACAGAGACCCCTTTTTCCCGTAAAATACTCCAATAGACATCTGGAGTGGGTTAAAGGATAAAATATCCGCCATAAATGAGTAGGACGAAAATCCTATGTATTAGTTTTTGCTTTGTTCAACGTTGAAGGATAGAGTGTTCCAAAATATTGTGCACCTTATCTTTGTTTCCTTGAAACTTGCTCTGCAAACTTTCAGTCAAACAAAATAACTGAAAACGCAACCGGTGGAGCTGCAGTAAATGCAAACCAACAAGGTTTAGACGTTACAGGTTTCTAACAAGACAACAGGGATGCTATAATCATCCCGGAAAACATACGGAAAACAATAGCTATAAAGCTTATAGAAAATGGTCTACCACCGAGAGGTGGTAGGGTCAATTTTGTCATAGAGGCACATGAATATTGGCAGACAGAGGTATTCTATTCATGGATTATCTTCCCTGAAGCAAATCCAAGAACACATGTGTTGCACTTCTACAAGATAGAGGAACCTCCAGCGGAATTCGTTCCTTTTGAGGACATTGAAATTCCACTAACTTACCAGGAGCATCAGCTCTGGTTTAAAGGCGCCCTACAACATTATTATTATTGTTATTATTATTATTATTATTATTATTATTATTATTATTATTAAAACAGTTTTGTATAGCGCGTAGTTACCCTTGAGCATCCCAGCGCTTCACCAGCAGAGTATCAGATTAAAAAGAAGAAGATGAGCAGAATGGATTTGCGGAAGAGAAAGGTTTTCAGTTGTTTACGAAAACGCAAAAGGCATGTCTCTGAGCGTAAGCCCAGGGGAAGTGAGTTCCAAAGAGTAGCAACCCTAACGGAGAATCTCCTCCCTCCTGAGCGGGCCTTTTTGACCCTGGGGATCATGAGCAAGTGTTGTTGGTCTGACCGTAATGATCTACCTGCCTTATATGGGGCCACAAGTTTATGAAGGGCGGGGGGGCCTTTGCCTTGCAAGATCTTGTGGGCAAGGCAGAGGGACTTGAATTTCACCCTTTCTCGCAATGGAAGCCAATGTAGCGCCCTCAACACGGGTTTGGCCGAGCGTGACAAGGGGATGTTATAAAGCATTCATGCCGCTGCATTCTGCACTTGCTGGAGTTTGTTCAGGGTGATCTCAGGGGCACCCAGATAGATTGCATTGCTGAAATCTAGTCTTGATATAATCAAGCCTTGGATCAGGAGCTTCCGTGACAGAAAGGGAAGCAGAGGCAACACTTTGCGTACCGATCGAAGAAGACCTAAACAAACCCCACCCAGTTTGGTAGCCTGGGTCCTGAAGGAGAGATCTTGTTCCAACCAGATACCCAGGCTCTTGATCTCAGCCTTGGGTTTGGGGGGGGATCCCAGGCAGCTAGGCCAGACAGACCGAGGGAGTGAGGGACTTTTCATCCCCATCAGCATTATCTCGGTTTTTGAACCAATCAGCTTTAGTGTTGATTCCCCCATCCAGGTGTGGACTTTGGAGAGGCAGGAATGTAACACCTGGGGATTATCCGTGGCCTGGGAGAGGGCAACCACCAGCTGGGTGTCATCGGCGTAGCTCACGATCTTGATGTTAAAAGGGGCCACCACATCCTCCAAGGGGGCCATGTACACATTGAAAAGTGTAGGGCTCAGGGAGGAGCCCTGGGGCACTCCACAATGAGGTGGGTGGACGCCGATCGTGCCCCTCCTTCCCAGACCTGGAAGGTCCGTTCGCTGAGAAATGATCTAAGCCAGTTCAGCGCTGTCCCCCTCACTCCCGCCTCGGACAGTCGCCGAAGTAACACGTGATGGTTAACCGTGTCAAACGCTGCACTAAGATCCAGGAGGATCACTGCCACTGATCCTCCTGAATCCAAAATGCAGCGTGCTTCTTCTGCGACAGCCAATAAGGCAGTGTCAGTGCCTTGACCCGGGCGGAAGCCAGTTTGAGAGCTTCTCAGCACACCGTTGGACTCGAGGAAGTTGGATAGTTGGAGATTAACCAACTTTTCCGTGATTTTACTGAGTCCCGGAAGAAGCGAGATAGGTCGGTAGTTCGCCATGTCAAGGGGGTCTAGGCTGGGTTTTTTTAAGAGGGCTTTAACTATCGCGCCCTTCCAATTAGGAGGGACCACACCTGTGTCTAGCGAGGCATTGATCACCTCCGTGATGGACTCCACAACGGAAGGGGCAACCATTTTAAAGATCCTCATGGGAACAACATCCACGGGAGAGCCACTCTTAATAGACGTTAAAACCCTAAGAGTTTCGTCCTCTGTGACTGGTCCGAAAGACTCTAAGGTCCTCAAAGATCTTCCCTCCACCACAGAAGGCTCAGCTCCTATATCTACTTGGGGCAAGGTTAACAAAATCTTTTCAATTTTAGTGCGGAAGTACTCTGCTAAGTCATTGCATTTTACTTCCAGGTTATCCGTGGAGGCAGGTGGTATAGGAACCCTCAGGAGCTCCTTGACCACTAGAAAGGTTTCTCTAGAAGAGTTGGAGGCATTACTAATTCTTTTCTCCAAGAATTGGGTTTTGGCACGCCGAATAGTAAGCTTATAAGTTATAACTCTTTATCGCCTCTCGATATTCTGTCTTACAAGCCGCCTCCCAGTTCTTCCTCCAGGCTCGTTCTAATTTTTTACAGGCCCTTCGCATAACCCTCAGCTCAGGTGTGTACCAAGGGGCAGTGCATGATCTGAACATCAAAATCACATTACCAGGCTCGGTCCACTAGGTAGACCAGGAGCAACATGGCCGGTACTAGCCAGCTATACACCACATCCCGACATTGAAAGAATGTCAGATGTAGAACTATTAGCTCAGCTAAAACAATTAATTAAAATACATAGACAATTGGTACAATATGTCATGCGGACTCTAACAGTCCAACCTGCTATAAGAGTTCAACAACAAATCCTTCATCAGGGGAACACAAATAAAATTACACCACAGACTATACAATCAGTCATTGGTAAAATACCCACAAAAAGGGAACAAATACCATTCTGGTTAGCTCAAAAGATTACGCAAATAGAGGCAGTATTTCCTGATAGTACACCTCATGAGAAACACAGGATTCTAACAATCTGTTTACCAATGGGGATCGCACCACACCTGGAGGACTTTGACACTTGGGGTACAGTCTTTGCTGCAATCTACACAAAAACACATGGTGTTCCATCCATGGCGGTAATACCAGAAACAGATTCAAAATCTGGGTATGAAACTACTGAAAGATTTCAAACAGGTCTCAGCTATAACATTAGCTAATATTAAAGGTGAAGCAGCATCCATGGCAATCCGCCAAAAACTAAAAGAACTTGATATAACTGAGCAATCATATGAACTGGCAAGAATAATAGAGAAATATTATGAAGAACTAGGTAGAGATAGTTTGGGGGGGGAAACCAGTAAAGCCCGAACTAACAGAAAATCCTGAAAAAGTCTTTATTAAAAACAATTTCACTACTCCATTTGTTCTGAAAAAAAAAAAACAATCTCACTACTCCTAAAAAGAAGTGGGAAAATACTAGACAGACACTTCCTAAAGAGAAGTGTTCTCAATCCAGAGGGAGGTCTCCTCAAAAGGAGCCCTCTGAAAAAAAGTATAACCTCAGAAACAGGGATAATTTGAAAAAACATGATAGATATCAAGATACTGATACACGTTCCTCTCGTACTTTTCAGAATTCCTCGCAGAAATCCGAAAGAAGAGGACGATCAGAACACAAGGAAGAATGCGTGAAGTCCAAAGACGATCAACACGTTCCAAAAAATAAGAAAACTCAATTCACCAAAAAGAAGGTAGCAAGTCTAAAAATCAGACATGCAGGGAATCTTGAGGACACAACTCAAGAATGGGGAGTGGGCCCAAACAATGCCGGACAGCGCAGCAGAAGTTACCAAAGCTCGCAGGATCCTGAAGGACCATCTGGAGACAGTGGACTTGCATGAGTACATTCAAGTTGAAACTGCCGATACCAGGGTTAGTGTACCCCATAAGTTATATGAAGTAACACTCCGGATAGAGGGGGACATAACTAGGAAAATACAAGCACTCTTTTGGGAGAAGCTCTCTAAGGGTTATGACATTCTTCTAACTGAACAAGAGTGGCCACCCAAATTTGTCAGGGAGTGCCCACATGGCGAAGAGATCATTATGCCAGCCTTCTCAAATCATATTCCTATTCATAAAAAATACACCTATGCCAGAAAATGGGCTATCGCCCAGGCTCCAGCATTATATACAAATCATGTGGGATGGGATGAGGACTCTCCTCACCATAAGATCCAGCTAAAAAATCAACCTACTGCCCAGAGGCAGTATCCAGCTACGCAAGGTCAGAGAGATCTTAGATCAACTTGAATACCAAGGGGTGATTGAAACATGCACCTCGTCAATGAACAGTCCTTTGTTTCCTGTCTCCAAACCAGACAATACATATCGTCTAGTTTTGGATTACAGACATTTAAACTCTTGTTGCAAAACATTTGCAGTACAAAATGCACACAGTGCAGCACTGATGATTAACATTGTGCGCAAAAAATATAAAACCACATTAGATATTTCAAACGGTTTCTTCTGTCAAAATATTGCATGTGAAAGCAGATATTTGACTGCTTTCTCATTCATGGGGATGGTATACAGTCAAAATATTGAGTAAAAAATATAGAATGGGCAAAATATCGAATGGACAGAATATAGACCACAAAAATATCGAATTGAATAGCAGTAATATCGAATTCAAAATATAGAATGGACAAAATATCGAATGGACAGAATATAGACCACAAAAATATCGAATTTTAGGTAAGTAAGATAATATTTATTTTTTAATCATATCTAAGTGTTTTTTATGTTAGTATATGTGTTAAAAGTGTATTTATATTTTATCATTTATTTTAAGTAATTAATCTGATGGTATTTAATTTTTGCGTAATATAATTCTGTAGCGGGTTGTGGGTTTATAGTGAATAAGGTGGGAAGTAATTTAATTATAATTAATTAATTATTTTAATTTATTTATTGGTATTTTTGAATGAATTGTTAATTAATTTTTAATTGTTAATTAATCAAAATATGATTGGTAAATCATTTTTATTAATTGATTAATTGATAATTATGTTAATTGTATTAATTTATTTTCTGTAGCGGGTTGTGGGTTTATAGGGGAATAGGGTGGGAAGTAATTGAATTATAATTAATTAAATATTTTATTCATTTATTGGTATTTATTTTGAATTCATTGTTAATTTGTAATTGGTAATTAATTAAAATATAATTTGTAATTGATTTTTATTAATTGATTAATTGATAATTATGTTAATTTTATTTATTTGTTTTCTGTAGTCGGTTGTGGGTTTATAGGGGAATAGGGTGGGAAGTAATTTATTTTGATTAATTAAATATTTTAATTTATTTATTGGTATTTATTTTGAATTAATAGTTAAATATTGTTTAATTGTTATTTAATTTAATTATAATTTGTAATTAATTTTTTTAATTGATTATTTGATAATTATGTTGATTTTATTAATTTATTTTCTGTAGCGGGTTGTGGGTTTATAGGGGAATTGGGTGGGAAGTAATTTAATTGTAATTAATTAAAAAAAATATTTATTATTTGGTATTTATTTTGAATTGTTAATTATTTTTCAACTGTTAATTAATTAATTGGTAATTGGTAATTCATTTGTATTAATATGTAATTATTTTTTAGTAATTCATTTTAGTAATTCTTTTTAATTGATTGATTAGTACAATATATTAAATTGGTAATTAATTTTAATTAATTTGTAATTGGTATTAATATTTAATTTATTTTTAATCATATATGAAGTTTTTACTTTACCTACTGTTGCCCTCCTTGGAGTGGGAATAGTAATTTTTACCCTCCCGCTATCTAATGCTTTCCCTACTGTTGCCCTTCCTGGAGTGGGAATAGTAATTTTTACCCCTACGCTATCCAACGCTTTCCCTACTGTTGCACTCACTGGAGTGGGAATAGTAATTTTTACCCCTACGCTATCCAACGCTTTCCCTACTGTTGCACTCTTTGGAGTGGGAATAGTAATTTTTACCCTCCCGCTATCCAATGCTTTCTCCACTGTTGTCCTCCTTGGAGTGGGAATAGTAATGTTTACCCCTACGCTATCCAATGCTTTCCCTACTGTTGCAATCACTGGAGTGGAATTAGTAATTATTACCCCTACGCTATCCAATGCTTACCCTACTGTTGCACTCCCTGGAGTGGGAATAGTCATTTTTACCCCTATGCTATCCAACGCTTTCCCTACTGTTGCACTCTCTGGAGTGGGAATAGTCATTTTTACCCCTATGCTATCCAACGCTTTCCCTACTGTTGCACTCTTTGGAGTGGGAATAGCCATGTTTACCCTCCCGCTATCCAATGCTTTCCCAACTGTTGTACTCCTTGGAGTGGGAATAGTAATTTTTGCCCCTACGCTATCCAACGCTTACCCTACTGTTGCACTCTCTTGAGTGGGAATAGTAATTTTTACCCCTACGCTATCCAATGCTTTCCCTACTGTTGCACTCTCTGGAGTGGGAATAGTAATTTTTACCCTCCCACTATCCAACGCTTTCCTTACTGTTGCACTCTCTGGAGTGGGAATAGTAATTTTTACCCCTACGCTATCCAACGCTTTCCCTACTGTTGCACTCTCTGGAGTGGGAATAGTAATTTCTACCCTCCCGCTATCCAACGCTTTCCCTACTGTTGCACTCATTGGAGTGGGAATAGTAATTTTTATCCCTACGCTATCCAACGTTTTCCCTACTGTTGCACTCTCTGGAGTGGGAATCGTAATTGTTACCACTACGCTATCCAACGCTTTCTTTACTGTTGCACTCTCTGGAGTGGCAATAGTAATTTTTACCCCTATGCTATCCAACTCTTTCCTTACTGTTGCACTTTCTGGAGTGGGAATAGTAATTATCTACCCTCTCACTATCCACCGCTTTCCCTACTGTTGCACTCACTGGAGTGGGAATAGTAATTTTTACCCCTAAGCTATCTAACGCTTTCTCTACTGTTGCACTCAGTGGAATGGTAATAGTAGATTTTACTGTCCCGCTAACCTACGGTAAAAATATTGTATATTTTTTATTAACATTCTGTTTATATATATGTATGTATTTAAAAATTAAATTGTATGTTTATTTAAGTATTTTAAGTATGTTTAAGTTATTTATATTTAATATTGTATTATTATTCAATTACTTTTAAGATATTTAAAAAATACGATATTTTGACTATCTATATTTTTTACAACGATATTTTTGATTCAATATTTTTGTATCTACCTGTTTGGAGATAGGAGTTCGATATTTTTGTATTCTATATTTTTTGCTCGATATTTTGCTACATCGATATATATGTTATCGATATTATGTCAGTGATCCCATGGGGACACAACGTCACTTCTGTCGTCTCCCCCAGGGATTCAAGAATAGAGTTACTACAAACGTATGATGATGAAACATTATCTTATGTCGATGACATCTATCTTACAGACGATGATTTGGACAGGCACTTGAACAGAGTGAACACCATAATACTTGGCTTCGCATCTGAAGGGTACAAATTCAATTTTAAGAAATCAAGAATTGCCCACCTCAACGTTCTATTCTTAGGATACGGACTTTCAAGTGAAGGCAAAAGCCTGGCAGCGAACTTTTTAGAAAAGTGTGTGCTGCTCCAACCTCCAAAAACGCTGAAAAACTTACAATCAATTCTAGGTTTCCTGAACTTTGGAAGAACTTACATTCTATATTACGCAGAAAGAGTTAAACCTCTCTACGAATTATTCAAACCTGATTTCAAACCTACTAATTGGACTCAACAACACACAGAAATGTTGCATTCAGTGCAAACAGACATGTTAGCAACAACACATTTACAGACACGCTTAAACATATGCAACCTTGTAATACGAATCATCCCAGGGAGATGCAGATTCACATACCTAACCTTTAATGAAGGTGAAAAGGTACCAATAGCTTATAAATCACACTTGTATATGCAAGCTGAAATGAAGTTCACTTCAACAGAAAAAATTCTGACAGCGGTTCAAACTGCAGTAGCAAAAGAGAGAGCCCTCGCACAGGGAAAACCCGATTGTTAAAGGTCGCTGGCGCGATGGTAAATTCTGACCTATGGTCACAAAAACTCAATCTCTAGGAGATTGTACAGCTCAGCGAGCTGAACCACAGGCTTTCAAGATGGCGCTTGAAAATACCGATCGCGAATTCCCCACACTCATAGGGGTCGATTCCGATCCGGTAAAATAATCCGGCGTACGAATCGTATTCGTAGCCGATTCCGTACGAATGGGAAACTACCGTCCGACCAGCGAATTCCGATCCGTTTCCGTCGATTTCCGTACGATTTGCTGCGACCCGTACGAATGACATTCGTTTACCCGTACGAATAAGCCTCGTGCAGACCACCGTACGAATCGTGATCAGTCCGTACAAACTCACTATTCCGATTCGGAACGAAATGCCTGAGCGACATACGTACGGGCCAAAGTATTCACGCTAAAACATTGATTCGTACGGGACATTCGCCTCACTGCAAGCTCCACCAATACATACTACACGCACACCCCTCGGCCACGCCTACGCGAACACCCCCACCCGCCAACGGCCCGTACCACTCACTCGCACGCACAAGTACGACACGCATACCCCCCCAACAAGCCTACGCGAACACCCCCACCCGCCAACGGCTCGTACCACTCACTCGCACGCACAAGTACGACACGCACACCCCCCTACGCGAACACCCCCACCCACCAACGGCCCGTACCACACACTCGCACGCACAAGTACGACACGCACACCCCTCGGCCAAGCCTACGCGAACCCCCCCCACCCACCAACGGCCCGTACCACTCACTCGCACGCACAAGTACGACACGCACACCCCCCCAACAAGCCTACGCGAACACCCCCAGCCGCCAACGGCTCGTACCACTCACTCGCACGCACAAGTATGACATGCACACCCCCCTACGCGAACAACCCCACCCGCCAACGGCCCGTACCACACACTCGCACGCACAAGTACGACACGCACACCCCTCGGCCAAGCCTATGCGAACCCCCCCCCACCCACCAACGGCCCGTACCACTCACTCGCACGCACAAGTACGACACGCACACCCTCCCAACAAGCCTACGCGAACACCCCCACCCGCCAACGGCCCGTACCACTCACTCGCACGCACAAGTACGACACGCACACCCCCCCAACAAGCCTACGCGAACACCCCCACCCGCCAACGGCTCGTACCACTCACTCGCACGCACAAGTACGACACGCACACCCCCCTATGCGAACACCCCCACCCGCCAACGGCCCGTACCACACACTCGCACGCACAAGTACGACACGCACACCCCTCGGCCAAGCCTACGCGAACCCCCCCACCCGCCAACGGCCCATACCACATACTCGCACGCACAAGTACGACACGCACACACCCCCAACAAGCCTACGCGAACCCCCCCCACCCGCCAACGGCCCGTACCACTCACTCGCACGCACAAGTACTACACGCACACCCCCCCAACAAGCCTACGCGAACACCCCCAACCGCCAACGGCTCGTACCACTCACTTGCACGCACAAGTACGACACGCACACCCCCCCAACAAGCCTACGCGAACACCCCCACCCGCCAACGGCCCGTACCACTCACTCGCACGCACAAGTACGACACGCACACCCCCCCAACAAGCCTACGCGAACACCCCCACCCACCAACGGCTCGTACCACTCACTCGCACGCACAAGTACGACACGCACACCCCCCCAACAAGCCTACGCGAACACCCCCACCCGCCAACGGCCCGTACCACTCACTCGCACGCACAAGTATGACACGCACACCCCCCCAACAAGCCTACGCGAACACCCCCACCCGCCAACGGCCCGTACCACACACTCGCACGCACAAGTACGACACGCACACCCCTCGGCCAAGCCTACGCGAACACCCCCACCCGTCAACGGCCCGTCCTACTCAAACGCACGCACAAGTACCGCACGCACACATAACGCCAACACCTAAACGACCACAAGGACCTTGCTAACGAGTCGCACTACCACACTGAACATGTCTCCTGTGTACACACCTTTGACAATCAATGTCCTGGTCACAGCCAAGCAGCCAAACAGAGGACAACACCAACACCCACCCCATATAACACCCACCCCAACAATTCAAATTAAGCCACACCCACCATTTGACCAATAAAAGGGACCACACATACAACCCATCATCCTTTGCAACATACCCATTCTTGCGAGGAAACTTAGAGCACACAAACTATTGCAGACACATACCTTCACACATACACCCTATCTCACCTACACCCACACCACCCCTTCACATTCTGACCCAAACACCCTCATTCATACACACCATCAACCCCTCAATCACATACACTACACACCATGACCGCACACAAGAATCCAAAATTCACTAACCCGGAGATGGAGATACTTACTGATGAAGTCATCAGAGTCGAGCCGCAGCTGTTTGGCGCATTGGTCAGACAGACCAGCCTGGCAGAAAGAACACGCCTGTGGGAGAGGATTGTAGACCGGGTCAATGCTGTTGCACCCATCAGGCGCTCCAGGGATGAATGCCAGGCCAGGTGGTACGATCTGCGGAGGATGGTGAAGAAGAAGATGGCACAGGATTACGCCAATGCAAACCACACTGGAGGCGGTGGTCCCCGCAGACCTCCTGTATACCAGCCCTGGGAGGAGAAGGTCATGGTCCTACTGCCAGCGGTGGGAGTACATGGAATAGAAGGAGCCATTGAGTCTGGTGAGTGTACAAAAAATACTAGTTACATGGGTAGACAAACAACAGTGCCCAGCAGCATGGGGTGGGTGGCCATGAGTCCAAGCAGTACACTACCAAATGGTGGTAGTTGCAAGGGGGAGGCACATAGGGTGCAATGTGTAGGGTAAGAGGCTGCTCTCATGCCATATGTCCCAGGGACACAAACAAGCATAATGACCAATGCACAGGGATAGGTAAATATCACACAAGATACTACACCACAGCTTCTAAATATTTATTATTTGCTGACACACCTTACAGAGAGGCATCATTTTGTGACAAAGTAAGGCAGTGTAGCAAGAGACCAAGCACAATCTACCTGTCTCCATCCCTGTCTCGCCCTCTCCCTCGGGCTCCCTCTCCCTCTGTCTCTGTCGGCCTCTGTCTCTGTCTCCCTCTGTCTCTGTCGCCCTCTCCCTCGGTTGCCCTCTCCCTCTGTCTCCATCAGTCAGTGTACGTCCCTCTGTCACCTCAACGCACATCCCTGGGGCACACACACAGTTGCACACAAGCACTGCACAGGCCTCACAAACTCCATAGAGCAGAATGTCAAGGGATGTCTCACAAGTACCAGCAAACATCTGCTATGTGCCTGTAAGACACCCACCATTTGCTGTCAACACTGTACTGTGTCAGGACACACATCTCAGAAAGCTCTGTCGTACACAATGGGCACAGGTGTAGGCAGCACAAGTCCCTCCTGTGCTCATTGCAAACACAAACACCAGGACAAGGTCACACATCCTGTGCACCAACACAAATCCACCATTATGGCAGCATGCCACATGAGGGGACAGCCAAATCATGAACAATGGACGCTCGCAATTCACAAACAAAGTAATAGCATGGCCTGTTGTACACACCCCTTACAGAAACCCATCCCCGGGGGACAGGCGTTGTATTGCAACACTGTCCCAATTGCCATGTACCACAACAAAACACGTACTCATATGAATATGCATACAACTCATACATGCACATAACAGAAGCTCCAGTCCATTGTGCCCCTCCAAAAAAGCACGTGCCCCATCTCATTTCCTTTGTGGATGTACATATTACCAACATGGACATGGGTATTGACAATGTGATGCGTCTTAGAGAAGTGCCAAGTTCTAAAGCCATGATCTAGAAGTGGGTGTACAGGTCCAGCGGTGTTGGCATTGTTTGGACAGCATGGAACAGCAAAAGACATCCATAGTAGTAGCTGACATGCTAAATAATGATGCTCTGTCTCTTACATCAACATGCTGCATCTAAAGTCTGTGCATGCTTGACGCACACATAAGAATTTTCACCGTATCCAGGATGTTGCGTGTAACTTACAAATGCTTTACACGTGTGGTGCCGGCAACACAAGACACAGCAATGGCTGTGCCAGTCATTGTCAAGAGATTGGAAGAATGTAAATACCCCATTGTACAATTGTTTTTTCTACCACTAAATACACAACTGTACAATGTCAACAATGTATAGCTTGTGGAACAGTGATGCTGATAATAGATAACCAAACCACATGTCACTTGATATTGCCTTAACTGTGTCTGTCTCTCCCACACACAGGGCAACGTGCGGATCTCCCCCCCAGACAGGGGGGCCAAGGATCCCAGTCCCAGGCTCAGCAGGACCCAGACCCCACCGGCAGCGCCGTCCCTCAACGCACTGTGGATGACCCCAACCAACCTGGCTCCTCTGGATCCCAAACCCCTGCAGCAACTGTACCAGCTACATCTCTGCCAACCACCGGACCTATTCCCACCACATCCCAGCAGACAGGTCAGAGCCCTGCCCATGATTCACAAGAGAGCCAGTCTGAAAATGAGGGACACCCTTTGTCGGGCGCCCCTGAGGTTGGTGACAACCTCCACCCTCCCAGCACTCGGGGGGCCCGTCGATCGGATGTGCCCACAAGCGCAGGCCGTGCTCATGTGGGTCAGGGTGGTGGGAGTGGCGCAAGGCGGAGGCGAGAATCTGGCCAGTCAGCTGCAGGGACCGGTATGGCTGAACTCACTAACATCCTTGAGGCATACCGGCGGGACACAAGTGAGGTAAGCCAGCTTGCGGAGACCCTCAACCAGCTCAGAGAACAGCAGGCAGAGCAAATAGCCAGGCAAGACCTGCATTATGGACGGGTGGAGGCACACCAGGCTCAGCTCTTGATGGTGCATAGGGACATTGTCCATGTGCTACGTCAGATGGCTGGCAACCTGCAGCCCCCTCCCTGTGTCACAAGGCCAGCAACATCACGGCAAAGTGCAACACCAGCCACAGGGAGGGAGGAGAGGGAGGAGGAGGAGGAACCCTCTGACGTAGCGTCCCATGCACCGTCCATGCCTGCACATGAGGGTCCCCCAAGGAAGGTGGGTCGTCCACGGCGAAGACGTTGAGGGCCTGTGGCACATGGACTTCTCCCAGGACACTGGACCTGGCATATAGCCCCTGGGTGCAACAGCATCCCCTATGAGACTCTCCCACATGGACTTGCTGGTCCCAGTCTGCCCAATGATGTCAGGCACTGTGGGCTGGACTCTGTTGACTGAAACTGTAAGGCATCTCATCTCCAGGTGTGAATTTTGGATTCCCCCCCTTTCTGTACAGCACCTATTCACGTTTCATGCACAAGATCACCCAATAAATAATGTAAACATCATACGCATTTGGTGAGTAATCTTTGAAACAGCATACATGTATATGTGTCTGCAAATGTCAAAAATGCAAGGTATACAACAAACAGCAGTCATCCACACACTTGGATCAGAATCTGAGTGAGGACACACATTGGTCAGAAATTTCAACAAACTACATACATGGATGGTAAGACACACCTGTGTGGGACAGTCAATGCTGGAGGGGGGATTGAATCCCAATACTGCTAGCACAGGCAGGCCCAGGAAAATCACTTTGAGGAGTACATGTCACTGTCACAAAAGTAGTAGTCCATGTAGGGAGTACCTACAACTGTGTCCTCAGGTATGTGAGCTACCATCAGCATGATGCATTACTGTGTATGTGATTAATGCCGCACTGGATAACGGTGGCAGGACAGACTGTGGCCAATGGGCTGGAGCACTCTAGACAAGCACACCTGATTAGGTGACCTACCCCTATGGAGCTACAAGTACTATACTACTGTAATGGGAGCAACGCATACAGAACAACGACACACATCAGACAAATACCTACCCCTGAACGGCCAAATCACACCACACCCAAGAGACAGGGTCATGGTGTGTGTCCCATGTGCCAACTTGACTGACTGTGACAGCAATGTTGAAGTGGTGTGAGCATGTTGTGTTCCGGCACGTGACTGTAAGCTAACAGTTTTCTGATCTAGTGGTGTTGACAAGCTGACACTGTACAATATTGTGCCTATGTAAGGTATGTGTGTGTGTTGGACACGGCACATGACCCGGTGGTATGTAGACCCAATGTCATGTGAATCTGCATAGTCGTGCCAGTATGTGTTCCACACACACGCATAGCAGCAGCTATGGCTGAGTACAAAGCATTTTTATAGCACGAGGGTGAATGTCTGGTGTTGTCTGTGTGTAGGGTGGCAGGAGCATGCTCTATTAATGGATGGAAGGAGGGTCATTCTGTAGGTGTCTGTGTTCCTGGATAGTGTGCGCTGCATGTTGGCTGTGTATGCAGCTGCAGCAATGAGTGAAGACATGACGGCAGGAGGGGTGTGACTAATTGCTAAACAAACACATAACACAAGGGCAACCGCAATGCACAAAGTTACATGTGGATGTGAAGGCAGGAGTGTCTGCCTCAGTCAGGATCACTGACAACAAAATGGCACAGTAATCACCACACATCACAGTCACTGGATCAGGGCCCTTACGGTCAAGTGGGGCACAAGACACACAGCGTCAGCAGGTGTATACAAGAGCTAGTGTGTTCAAATCCAAACTGCACCAACAAAGACATCTACCTCACACACAACATAGTATTCTAGCCTTCACCCACCCCATGCATGTGGTCAATATACAGTTACACACCTAACAAGCATGAGGTAACTACGTTCAAAATAGTATATGTGCACATTAGACGGACATGTGTGTTGAGCCCCAAGCAGGCACTATATTCTCTAGGAGTCACACGTCATGCACAACATGATAATTTACATTGTGAGCCCATGGAGCTTTCACAAACATACATGTGCATTGTCAATACGTCCAATTTACAATAATCATGATGTCACCTGTAATGCCGCTTTACGAATACCTACAAGGCTGTTAACGACTGGCCGTACCTTTCTTCATCAGAGTGGTGTGATGCTCTAAGGGTTCCACCTCCAAATAGCCCATTGGTCTGAGTACAAACAACAGACACAAAAGGGTGATCAGGCGAGGGAAGGAGAGGATGGGAACTGCTGGGAGGGAGACCTGAAACAGAGGCAACTAAGCATTAGGACAACATTCTCATGTCACAGACACTTCAAAAACCTCATTAGCTACACTGTACCAGTCACACCTGTGAAGTGTACTGTCTGGTGAAAAATAATGATGATTAATCATTTATTTATTTTTTTAAGGTTTTTGTAAAGCGCGCAGTAACCCTGGAGCATCCCGGCGCTAGAACCTGTGGTCAGGAGGGGACATCACGGAAGGGGAGGAAAATCAAGGGAAGAGAAAAGTTTTCAGAGCCTTCCTGAACTGCAGGAGGTTCGGTTCGGTCCTTAGTCTCCGGGGGAGGCTATTCCATCGTTTGGCAGTGTCTACCGAGAAGCGGCGGCCTCCCGACCGTGCTTTTTTTACTCTGTGAACAACAATGAGGTTCTCTTGGTTTGACCGAAGTGCCCTGGTGGCTTTGTAGGGAGTGATGAATTTGTTGAGAATGGGTGGACCTTTGTGGTGAAGTAGTTTATGGGCCAGACAGAGGGCCTTGAAGACAACCCTCTCTCTGACTGGGAGCCAGTGAAGCAGCTTCAAGGCTGGCTTTGCTGAGGATCTGGCCGGGGTGTGAGTGAGTAGTCGGGCCGCAGCGTTTTGGATTTTCTGCAGAGTGTTGAAAGTAGCTTCCGGGGCGCCCATGTAGATTGCGTTGCTGTAATCCAACCTCGCTAGGATAAGACCTTGGATCAAAAGTTTACGTGAGGTGACCGGAAGCAGAGGGAGGACCTTCCTGCAGGCCCTGAGAAGTCCAAAGCATATTCCTGCCGTCTTTTTGGCCTGCGTTCTGAAGCTCAGATCTTTCTCGAGCCAAACGCCTAGGCTCTTAACCTCCTCCTTAGGGGCAGGGGGGTCACCCAAGCAGTCGGGCCAGATGTTAGGCGGCAAGGAGGGCCCTTTTTGTCCAAGTAGCAGGAGTTCGGTCTTGGACCCGTTGAGTTTTAGGGCTGAGGTGTTCATCCAGCTGTGGATTTCGGTAAGACAGCTGTGGAGGTCGGAGGGATCTTGATGGGGGTGTGAAAGGGTCACTACCAGCTGGGTGTCGTCTGCGTAATTAACAATTGACACACCAAACGGGGTGACCAGATCCTCCAGTGGAGACATATAAACGTTAAATAACGTCGGGCTAAGAGATGAGCCCTGCGGAACTCCACAGCGGAGGGGGATCGCGGGGGAGTGGCTGTCGTTCTCCCAGACTCGGAAGGAGCGGTCATTTAGGAATGACGAGAGCCACTTCAGGGCCATATCCCTCACTCCGATGTCTCTCAGATGCTGGATTAAAACCTGGTGATTGACAGTGTCGAAGGCCGCACTGAGGTCCAGGAGGATCACTGCCACTGATCCTCCTGCATCCAAAATGCTTCTGGCCTCTTCCACTGCCGCCAGGAGGGCGGTGTCAGTGCCCTGGCCTGGGCGGAAGCCAGTCTGAGAGTTTTTTAGGAGGTTGTTTCTTTCTAGGAAAAAAGATAATTTTTTATTCACTAGCTTCTCCGTAATTTTGCTGTTTCCTGGGAGGAGGGAGATTGGCCTGTAGTTAGCTAGGTCCTGGGGGTCCAGTGAGGATTTCTTCAAAAGACCCTTGACCACCGCTGCTTTCCAGCTGGGAGGGACTACTCCCTGTGTAAGGGAAGCATTGATGAGAGACGTGAGAGGAGGAATGATGGTGGGGGCTACCTTTTTCAGGAAGCGTAGCGGCACCGGATCACTGGGAGAGCCACTCTTAATTGTGGCCAGCGTCACGGCTACCTCTTCCGTGGATACTGGGCCAAAGGTGTCAAGAAGAGGTATGGGGACGTCAGTGGGATGGCTGTAGCCGGAGGAATGGTGGGGGGGGTCCCCTTCTATGCAGCCAGCATCACAGGGTGGAAGGGATGCGAGGATTTTTTTAATTTTATCGTCGAAAAAGGTAGCCAGTTTCGTGCATTTATTTTCCGCGGCTGTTGGGTCCAAAGGTTTCACAGGGGGGTCTGGGGGATGCAGGAGTTCTTTAAGAATAGCGAAGGTTTCCTGGGCAGAACAGGATGAGTTTTTAATTCTATCTTCGTAGAATGTACTTTTGATTTTATGGAGCGCAAGTTTGTAAGTTTTTATGGAGGCCCGAAACCTGACTTTCTTGTCTGCTGTCATGTCTTTCCTCCATGCGCGTTCATTTCTCTTGCACTCCCTGCGAAGGAGATTCAATTCATGAGTGTACCAGGGAGAGGGGTTCACTCTTTTAGTGCGTTTAAGGGAGCTGGATCTCGGTACGAGGCCATCCAAAGATTGGGTGAGCCATGTATTGAATTCAGTGTCAGCCGTAATGGGGTTTTGAGTGGGGATGGGGGTATTTTCCCTGAGTCTGGCTGCCCATTCTTCAGGGACCAGCTTGTGCCAACGCCTAGTGAGTGTTCTGGTTTTGGGCAGTTGGGGTGGAGGGATATTGATGTGCCATTCGAACGGGACCAGGAAGTGGTCCGTCCAGGGGAGGGGAAGGTGCGCGCTTGTCTTGAGGCCTGGAATGTTTGTAAAAATTGGATCTAACAACTGTCCTTTGTCGTGGGTAGCATATGGGTTCTTTAAGCAGAGACCAATGGAGGAAATATCCAGCAGTAGTTCAGCTGCAGGCGTGTCGGCAGGGTCCAGGAAGTGAAGGTTTAGATCCCCTAATAAGAGGTAGTTAGAGGAGGTCATGGCCTCAAGGGTAATATGGTCAATAAGCTTGCTCGAGAACTCGGCGATTTGTCCGGGGGGGCGGTATACAAGCAGTCCTGACAAGGAAATTTCAGGTGAAATTTGGATATTAAAGTGACAGCTTTCGCAGTCTTTGATGTTGCCATCCGAGATTCTGCAAGTGAGGGAATCTTTAAGTATTATGGCTAGACCCCCTCCTCTGCCGCATGGTCTGTTCAGAAAGCGGATTTGGTAGCCCGGAGGGAGTGCGTTGACCATGTCGTGGCCGTTGTTGGGGGTAAGCCATGTTTCGGTGAGAAACAGAATATCCATGGCATGGTCCGAGATCAAGAGATTTATTTCATGGGCATGTTTGACAAGCGACCTGCAATTAAGTAGGCCCAGCTGTAGGCCGCCACGTTCAGTTTCAGTGCATGACGGATTGCAGAGACTGCAACCCATGAAAGGGTTATCGCCCAAGTGGGTGTAACTACAGAAAGGATGTTTAAGGGGGTTCAAGGCCATGAGCATATCACGTGTATATGCTGGCTGTGTCATGAGGGACAGGGGCATAGTGGCTGGGCCTGGGACCGCTCGGGCCCGGACGGGCTTGCCTTTGGCGCGCCTTCGGCGCGCTGACGGCGCGCCCGCTGCGCCCGCTGGGGCGTGGCCTGGCAAGTGGGCGTGGCCTGGCGGCAGGCTCGCTCGCTGATGGTGATAATGGCGGTTCCCTGTCCCGTGGCAGCGTTGAGATCGGCTGCACGGGTGTTGTAAAGTAGGAATAAGTGCCCAGAACAGACTAACAGGTGAGGGAGAAGTGCGCAAATTCTTAAATCAATTACACACAAAGTTTAAAAAACAGTATTTACACAAACAAAGCTCCCGGCTGTGCCTCAGGAGTACAGGATCAACAGAGAGCTGGGCGTCAGCTCTTTAAGTAGTCGGTATGGGCGTGGCCTAATTAGAGGGGCGTGGCCTGGCAAGTGGGCGTGGCCTGGCGGCAGGCTCGCTCGCTGATGGCGATAATGGCGGTTCCCTGTCCCGTGGCAGCGTTGAGATCGGCTGCACGGGTGTTGTAAAGTAGGAATAAGTGCCCAGAACAGACTAACAGGTGAGGGAGAAGTGCGCAAATTCTTAAATCAATTACACACAAAGTTTAAAAAACAGTATTTACGCAAACAAAGCTCCCGGCTGTGCCTCAGGAGTACAGGATCAACAGAGAGCTGGGCGTCAGCTCTTTAAGTAGTCGGTATGGGCGTGGCCTAATTAGAGGGGCGTGGCCTGGCAAGTGGGCGTGACCTGGCGGCAGGCTCGCTCGCGGATGGCGATAATGGCGGTTCCCTGTCCCGTGGCAGCGTTGAGATCGGCTGCACGGGTGTTGTAAAGTAGGAATAAGTGCCCAGAACAGACTAACAGGTGAGGGAGAAGTGCGCAAATTCTTAAATCAATTACACAAAAAGTTTAAAAAAACAGTATTTACACAAACAAAGCTCCCGGCTGTGCCTCAGGAGTACAGGATCACATGCCATCACATGAGATACGATGCTGTGACACAGACACATAAAAACTGGGACAGTCTGTCATCCATTAGAGTCATGTGTAACGCTCACAAGTGAGCACCCATGCAAAAATATCTATGTAGTATAAACACATTCCCAGGCACAGATGAGGTGGACCTCAGTAACAAATGGAAACATATGGAAATCCAACTACCGCTAACTGTAAAGTCTGTATCTGATATTGGATAGCCATAAGGGCCATGTAGGCTAACTTGAGCAAATCCACTACAGCTGTTAGTATCACATATGATGAGGAAGCTAATGATCGACATGCAATGAAGGCACTCTGTAGCCAGTCTTTTGGTGTGTCAAGTATGCATCACAATGCTAAACATTAAATGCATGTACAATATATATTAAGTGCAAGTGATGTCCATCCAAGCTACATAATCAGACCCTACCATAGCACAGTAATGGTGCCGGCGACCAGAGATTCATGTGAATGACCGCACTCCACTGGTGCAACACAAAAATTCACATATGCATCTTTCACACTTTTTACTTAGTCATGCTAAACATACATGGCATCATGTGCATCTAAACATCACTGTTACTCACTGTGAAGGCTGGCGTAGCAGTATTCTCAACCGGCACTGAGGTAACGACATGACAGTGACATGATATACTGCTGCAAGGGGCAATGCATCCATGTTAACTGATTCACAGGACAGTTGTCTTAAGATGTGGAACATACACTGGGCAACACCGACACCACATGGTTTCAAGGTAATCACACTGGACTGCCCCACAAGCTGGAGGTGTGGATCCAGTCACATTCTAATGCACACAGTGAGGCTGCAATCCCCCACAGAGTCTGTGGTTGTGACCTCTGACACAATGTCATGCCATGGTATGTGCAATGTTGCTGTGGCAATGTCTACACACATTGATGCATTCACCAGAGTATCAAGGTACAACAGATGACAGAAGGGGTGACTATCCTGTCATGGGAGTGGCCATACATGTCATAAGGTACATAATGGAGTAGCATGTATGCAAGGTGACACTACATGCACATGAACATGTACCACACGTTTCTACACATACCAACGGTAAACAGCCTCATATGAGTCCTTACCCAAATTGACTTCTCAACATGTCCAAGCATGCTCCGTTGATGTGGCTGACGTTGCAATCATAATGAGCAGTAGCAGGATGACCACGATGTACCCCAACGGACAACAGGCAGGGCGAGCTGTGGATGAGAGTGGCACACAAGGGGTCAAGTTCTGTATAATGTAATTTTGTCAATGTCTGTTGAATAGCCAGATGTAGTATGACACCTGTACATTCCAAGTGCACACATAGCATGTATGTGTGTAGCATTACAACTGAACATGTGACACAGCACAACACACATCCACGTGATCTTGCTTACAGTCTGTTGCATACACAGCATGCTACCCATGCAACTCTACAGTCCATCTTTTACATAAAAGATGAAATGACTCACCATCATGAAAAGAAGTTGCGGATGAGGTGACCGCGGATATCATCTTCACCCTCCTCGTCACTGGCATCCTGGCCAAGGCCTTCATCCTCAACGGGCGGATTTTCCAGCTCATCAGGATCCAGGTAGAGTGGCACAGCCTTCTCCACTGCCATGTTGTGTAGCATGCAGCACACGGTGAAGATGTCACACACCTTGCGTGGGCTGTATTGGAGGGCTCCGCCTGTCTTGTCCAGGCACCTGAACCGGCTCTTCAGGAGTCCAAAGATCCGTTCGATCACCTGCCTGGTCTTCACATGAGCATTGTTGTAACGCTGGTCTGCAGCTGTCCTGGGGTTGCGTAGCGGAGTCATTAGCCACGGCATGTTTGGATATCCAGCGTCTCCTGCAATTTGACATCATGTACAAGAGTGAATCATATGATGCAGATCATGAAGTTGTGACATACTGACATACAGAGCTCACAGTGTATACTCACCAACTAGACATGCCCGGTGGTTGTGCAGCTGCAGCATCATCTGTGGTACCCTGCTACGCCTCATGATGAAAGCATCGTGGCACGATCCTGGATAACGTGCACAAACATGTGAGATAATCATGTTGGCAAGACACACCACCAGGGCATTTATCGAGTGGTAGTGTTTCCTGTTGCGATACGCTTGCTCCTGAGCCTGTGGTGGGACAAGAGTAACATGTGTACCATCAATTGCACCAATAACATGTGGCATGCGGCCCAGGGCATAGAATTCCCCCTTGACATCTGTCAACTCTTCTGGAGTAGGGAATGTAATGAATTCATCAAGGTGGAGCAACATTGCTCCCAAAACATCACCCAATACCCGGCTAAACATGGTCTGAGACATCCCTCCCACATCAGCTATGGTAAATTGGAAGGTACCTGTGGCAAAGAAATGGAGGGCTGCCATCACCTTTGCCTTGGGTGTCAGTGCAGTAGGATACCTGTGGCGTGGTTGTAGGTGAGCCTCAAGCCTGCCCGTCAGGTCCTTGATCAACTGTCTACCAAACCTATATCGACGGATGCAGTTGCGCTCCCTCATGGCTTCCAAGTCAGGCAACGGCCTTTCCAGAGGGGGTGCCCTGCAAAACACAATTTTAAGGAAATGTCTACAACTGTCTGACTAACAGTATAACAATGTACATGGCACAAGCAACACTGCTTCAAATAATGTAGACAATTTGGAGTGTGGCGTGGGATACACACTGATGCCAGCTCCCACACACTCCTCCGTGTAGAAGGAAAATACCTGTAGTGTGTGGAATGGATGTGACATGCATACAAACGATCAGATGGAAAGGTCTTAGTGAGCATGACAATGTATCATGTCAGTGAGACACGTCATGTCAATGTCAGTAGGAGGTTGTCTGCACATCCAGACGGCTGACTGCAATACACACACACACCACATGTGCCATCATTTGCACTGTTCAGCCTTAGTCATGTTGCGGTGTGTACTTTCAGTGACAATTACATGACCATCATCATACAGCATGATAATTACATTTGTCACTGATGGTCTGTGATGCCATCACACATGTGAACGGGTCATTAACACACGTGGCATGGTGTATGTTCATTAGTCACCCTGCCATCACAGCAAGGACACTACATAGATGCTCCTACATCAGATGCACAGAACTTTCAAGGACTAGTTACTTACCTTTTGTAAACCAATATCTGTAAGGAACAGTAGGCTGTAGCAAAGTGTCACATTTCAATACATACATAGCTTAGGACTAATTAGCCTCCCTGGGTGCCATCGATCTGACCAGTGAGTGGTGGCTATCCAGGCCACACCGGAACAAAACCAGTGTTGTAGATTGGCAACCGAGATGGGCGTGGCCACGTTTTGGCCATACCTACAACACATTCACTGGCAGCTTTTACACATACATATCCCACAGAGAGTGTGGGTAGCAGGCAAAGATGGATGTCAAGTAGCTAAACATCACTCCCAGAGTCAGGGAGGATGATGACATCTTAGCGTAGTGCCTGTACCTCTTGGATACCCTCTACAGCGTAGCTAACGGGAATGTGTTCTGTGGTTTTGAGGCCTGGATGCAGATGCTTCCTGGGATGGGGTGGTAGGACAGGGAACATGGTCAGTGCGGGTAGGGCAGTGGGGGTCTGACAACGTGCCTATCTACAGACAAACATGCTGCGTGGCTGTACATGCTTGCCAATATACATACAGTTCTTTCATCAAGATAGGCCTGCAGAGGCTCAGCGTAGCATTAGTGTAGTTGAAGGACCTGAGTGACAAGTTGGTCCTCACCGCAGCAACAGGGAGATGAAGGCCCATGGTTCCAACCGCCCACATAAACACTACACTGTACGTTGCCCAAACATCCAAATACATCATTTGAGTTGAGACATCACCAGTGTCTGCCTAGGTGTCCACAACACTCGCATCCCCCAGTCCACCTGTCCAGTGGTCTTGGGACTGACACTCACGTGCCAGTGGGTCTTCATTACCCTCCCAATACTCATTAGCGCCAATTGTAATGAGGTGTGGCCAGCTCATTGATGTTTACATTCCCATGCAGCATTAAGAGCGGTGTTCTGCCACACAGTTACCACAGTGGAGCCGTACAGTGTGTGGTATCGGGCCCAGCACCACCCCAGAATGGCGCCACGGATGACACCTGGGGGAGATCTGGCAGTGAACTTGTGAGTTGAACCAGCGGGGACCTGGATGAACATTCCGATCATGTCTGTCACAGGGGTTCTGGGACTATGCACCGCCTGCGTCCGTCACTCAGCGAGTGATGGCGTCAGGGGCATATCAACAGAGGCGCAACTGCCCCCAGACGGGTACGGTGGGCCAGAAGCTGACGCTGAGTCAGTGGGCGGGGTGAGGGACATCATGGACATGAGGAAGTGCACTTACTCCTCCTGTGTCACATGCAGGGCTGGGACCGTAGGTCGTGGTGCTGGCTACGACGGCTGCAATTCTGATGGAGCCGTGTGGTCGCTGTCACCCTAATCCCATGCAGCATTGCACTTGCATCGTGGTTATTTGTTTATGCAATTACACATCTCTGACTTCTTGTGTTTACCTGATGAGTTTGGGCTGGGGAATGATGTACTACTAAGGGGCTCACATGTCTCCACACCCACACACATGCACTCGTCCTACATCCCAACCATGAGCTATTGTGGTGCTGTGCCAACTGCTGGAGTCTGAGTGGCTTGTGGGACATATCACAATTGGATTCATATGTCTGGTCCACGCAATTGGAGCAGCTCTTGTTGTTGTGGCTGACGTGAAAACCGTGGAGACACAGACGGTGAGGGTCACTCACCAACATGAGGCGTTTTCATTCCTCACAGGCTTTGTAAGTGACATCCCTATTGGCACGGTCTTGAGTATGACAATAAAAGGTAAATGCTCAGAAGTGTTAGTACAATGATTTAGGCTACAAAATGTGTAAGCTTTAACTTAGACCGGACCTGCGTTGGTGTTGAGAAACAAACAGAGGACCTGACGTGTGCACGAAGACGTCACATATGACTACTCAGATAACGTCATCAGGGCACACACAACGCCAAGGATACTTGCAGAGCCAGAGGATTTGCACACCAACACACAAGTGTACGGTATTACGGAAATTGCCATGTCCAGGATTACATGTGGGGATATTCTGAGGTGAGTAATACGTTACTGACCTGTTCATGGCATATGCTAACAGCATGCACAATGTAGCACATGGCACACACATGACGTGGTCACACAGGGTCATGCTGTGCGGCTATGACACCTCTGTGACAGTGGACATGTTCCTGTCATCATGTGCCAGTTCCCTGTACTGAATTGTGGGCCATTCGAGTGTTCATGTGCCTCGCTACATGTTGCTGACGTTAATCGGGGTGAAATTGTTGAATGCATGTGATGCACATGTGCATCATGATTGATGACATGTTGTGCAAGCTATTCACACATCAACTGAGGCACAGGGTCACAATCCCTGAGCTTCTTCAATGTCTCCCACACCTGGCACATACTGATGTATGTGTGCCATGCTGATGTATGCATCCACATCGTTGACATGAGTGTAGCCTACATCCCTGCTGTGTGATTTCCTGGTGTAACTCTCCCAATGGTGACATGAAGGTGGACAGGGACGCAGCATACACAATCGTTCACAATCGTTCAGTTGACCATGTCTGACGCAATGTACCCCAATGGTACGTGCGTGTACGCATCGTTTTCCTATCGCATTTCGGCTCTACGGAGCTAAGCGTACCCCAATGGTACGTGCGTGTGTACGCATCGTTTTCCTATCGCATTTCGGCTCTACGGAGCTAAGCGTACCCCAATGGTACGTGCGTGTGTACGCATCGTTTTCCTATCGCATTTCGGCTCTACGCGAGCTAAGCGTACCCCAATGGTACGTGCATGTGTCGGCCTCGTTTCCCTATCGCATTTCGGCTCTACGCGACCTAAGCGTACCCCAATGGTACGTGCATGTGTCGGCCTCGTTTCCCTATCGCATTTCGGCTCTACGGAGCTAAGCGTACCCCAATGGTACGTGCGTGTGTACGCATCGTTTTCCTATCGCATTTCGGCTCTACGCGAGCTAAGCGTACCCCAATGGTACGTGCGTGTGTCGGCCTCGTTTCCCTATCGCATTTCGGCTCTACGCGACCTAAGCGTACCCCAATGGTACGTGCATGTGTCGGCCTCGTTTCCCTATCGCATTTCGGCTCTACAGAGCTAAGCGTACCCCAATGGTACGTGCGTGTGTACGCATCGTTTTCCTATCGCATTTCGGCTCTACGCGAGCTAAGCGTACCCCAATGGTACGTGCGTGTGTACGCATCGTTTTCCTATCGCATTTCGGCTCTACGCGAGCTAAGCGTACCCCAATGGTACGTGCGTGTGTCGGCCTCGTTTCCCTATCGCATTTCGGCTCTACGCGAGCTAAGCGTACCCCAATGGTACGTGCATGTGTCGGCCTCGTTTCCCTATCGCATTTCGGCTCTACGCGACCTAAGCGTACCACAATGGTACGTGCGTGTGTACGCATCGTTACACCATTCAATGTGTAGCATTGGCAATGGCAATGTCACCGTACTTGTGTGTGAATTTTAAAAAATGCATAGGGAACAACTAGGGGAACAGTGTACTGTTCAAAATGCAACCAGGTTGTCATGGATACAGAGTGTTTTGAAACTCCTACAGGTGTCCTGGAAGAATCAGTTTGGAAAAAGTATACAATGTTGCGATAGTTGTTGTTCAGCTCGGGCTCTATTTTCAAACCATGCATATGTGTGTCATGGGCTTAGGTGTGATGTGATTGGATGGAACATAGGATGCAAATTATGGTGGCCTATCACACACTACTCCTTGGACTCACAGACCCTCTGCAGCACAGATATAAGGCAGCATGTGGCTGTGGGAGGGCACTTGCCTGCACAACATTGGTGTGCTAACCACAGCTGCTGTCTCTGAATCCTCTGGACCCTGATTTGCTGAACATGGAGAGGGCACCTGCATTCACTGATGGTGAGAACAAGGCCCTGCTGGATGCCCTCCTGCCAAACTTCAGCAAGCTGTATGGGAGACCAGAGGATCAGGTGAGTGATGTGTGCAATACCTTGGAGTGTGCACCTGTTGTGTGTGTGACATCATAGCCACTGTGTAGTAATAGTGGATAGATGCAATGTTGTTGTGAGTGAGTGCCAGGGTGCACAGTGTTGTTAGAAGAGAGTTATTTGTTGTAGTGTGGTGTGTGACAGCATGTCACGTGCTGCATTGCACCCAGATATAGCATATATTGTTCAGTGAGTGCCATGCTCAAAGAGTGTTTTGCAGCCCTCATGTCATCTGTAGATTTTCTATGTCATGCAAAGCAGTTGTGTTTGCACACAGGCCACATACTCCTGGTCAATGATGCAAATGTGTGTGGCATACGATGCCCAGTTGTCCTCATGTATTTTGTGCACATATGGGTGTCTTGGGAACATGCACCAGGTATACTGATGTTCTGTAACTTTACATTTGTGACAGGTATCTGCCTATGAGAAGGGTGAAATCTGGGTGGACATCGCCAGGGCTGTCCGGAGAGAGGGGGGGCCTCGCAGGAGGCTTCGAAACATAAAGAAGAGGTGGCAGGACATCCGGTGCTGGAGCCGACGCATCGCCCGAGTCCAGCTGAAGCTGGAAGCTCCACGCCGGCATGGCGGCAGCCGCCAACTCACCCCCAACATGCTCCGGGTCCTGGAAGTGGTGTTCCCAGACCTCCATAGGCAGTTGCAGGAGGGACAGCAGCATGAAGGGGGTATGTACATGTCTGTTTGTAGTCATGTGTGTGTGAAATGGTACCTGAAGAGCTCTAAGGCATGGTCACACTCCCATAGTTTGAGTGGTATGGTCAGACAGGCAGTTCATGCTTTTGAATTTCATTGTCCCTCTGTCAGCAGCTGCTTCTTTACATGCCTTGCCCTACTCCACATTAGAGGTTTGCTTTGGCTAATGCTTGTTTTTAACATGTACTCCTATGGTGCAGTGTCTCAGATTGCATCTTCCTTTGCACATCATCATGTTGTAGGGGGGTATGTGACACCTGTTCGTACCTTAAATGTAGCACAACATGTGCACTATGTCTGCCCTTCTTCATATAGTGGCACTGTTCTTGAGTCTCAACAAGTGTTTTGTGCACAAGTCTGCCTCAGTGGCCTTTGTCCATGGTACACTTTCAAATTATCTTGTGTTAGCTACAGGTGCACAATGTACATGTGCTATATTTTGCCCTTCTGCATACTCACACTGGGCAGTGCGTGTGTGCATATTCTCAACATCTGTTGCATGTTGTTTGTACATAGTATTGATGGTCTGCCACACAATGTGACTTTGGGTGTAGAAATCTGTGATGGCAGTGTGAGGTGATGGAACACTTGTTTCTGGTCCCAGGATGGCATCACATGGCAGTTCGGCCAGGACTTTTCTAATGTGGCACAGAGTCAAAGGGAATCAAACGACCAGGTATTGATTTGGGTGGCAGGGTTGGCTAATGGTGGATCATGATTGTGTCTCTCATACAAGGAGTTTCCTTGCCTATGCCTTGTCTCCTACCATACATTGAGCGTTGTGTCTCAGAAATTTGTCCACAAGTAGACTTGTCATTATGCAGAGTTCTGTGTCATGTGACTCATGATGCATGCCATGTTGAGAAATGAGGCCAAATGATTTGCTGCTGATATGTCTGATGTGTACAGGTGACTGATATGTTTTCATTCTTCTCCTTGCTCACAGCATCATCATCTGAATCTGGAGGAGACACAGGCACGGATCAGGCAGAGGGACACACCGACAGTGCCACCTGCTTTGAGGTGTCAGAGGGAGGCAGTGGCACAGAGTTGGAGGAGAGTCTGCAGGCCGGACGACATGTGACTGACACTTCTTACCATGCCGACGAATCCGAGACAGACTCTCAGGAGGGGTGTGAATATGCAGCAATGGTCACTCATTCATCTTTGGCTGCCCTCCCCTCCTCCAGTCCCATCTCCAACCTCCCAGTCCTTGGTGTGCCTAGGGTCCGTGCTAGCCCCCGTGTCTCCTTTGTTCCCGGCACCGCAGCCCCTGCCCCTGTGTCCCCTGCTGCCCTCAGTGCTGAGACAGTGGACCTACTCCGGCAGATTGCAGTAGGTCAGACATCCATGCTGTCTGTCCTCCATGGACATACACAACTGATGACACAGGTGGTGTCGTTCATGGAGGGCATGTCATCAGCCATGTCTGATCTGCGTCGGAGTGTGGCTGCCATTGAATCAACACTGACGGCACCTCTCTACACCCAGCAGCAACTGTCCCCCCCTCCTTCAGAGCCATCCACCTCTGCCTCTCACATACCTACACAGCATACACGCACACGCCACAGGTCAGACACACCCAGCGCACACACACAGCATAAGAAGCTCAAAGCTCCACGCACACAGTCTCAAGGGCAAGTAGGCACACCCACAGGGAGAGCGGAGACACCTCACACACGCATCCACACACCCAGTAGGACAGACTCACAGCCCTGTACCTCCACCCCCAATGTGTCCCTGGGTTCAGGTGGTAGTTTTTCCGCCCTGGCTGAGGTGTGCAGCCAGGTTTTTGAATCTACTTTCTGCGATGCCCCAGCCAGTGTGGATGAATCCACTACACCTGCACCCACTCCACCTGTCCTTCCCTCTCCTGTCCATGCGGTGCCGGAGGATTCCACAGATGGTGCCCCCATAGTCAGCACAGCTGATTAAACGCCATGTGCAGGCAGGTTTGGGTGAGATGAAACCCATGGAGGCACAAACTGTTGCAGAGACTCTATTGGACTGGCCATTGGCCTTTAATGAGCGAGGACTCTCATTTCCTTTTCTTTTGTGATTCCGCTGAATAAAGCTAATTTTTTCCTTTTCAGATTTGTAGTTTGTGTGATGATGTCTGTGACTGCTGGGTGCGTGGGAGCTGGTGTGATGTTCACATTTAGGTCTACTAAAATGTGTCTATCTCCTGAGGGTAATGAGGTTGACAATGGTATGTTTTTGATGTACGAGCTGGGCAGTGGTGGGCACTCTGATGCTGGGAAGTGGTGGGCACTCTGATGCTGGGAAGTGGTGGGCACTCTGATGCTGGGAAGTGGTGGGCACTCTGATGCTGGGCAGTGGTGGGCACTCTGATGCTGGGCAGTGGGGGGAAGTGGTGTGCACTCTGATGCTGGGCAGTGGTGGGCACTCTGATGCTGGGCAGTGGGGGGCACTGGTGGGCACTCTGATGCTGGGCAGTGGTGTGCACTCTGATGCTGGGCAGTGGTGTGCACTCTGATGCTGGGCAGTGGTGGGCACTCTGATGCTAGGCAGTGGTGGGCACTCTGATGCTGGGCAGTGGTGGGCACTCTGATGCTGGGCAGTGGGGGGCACTCTGATGCTGGGAAGTGGTGGGCACTCTGATGCTGGGAAGTGGTGGGCACTCTGATGCTGGGCAGTGGGGGGAAGTGGTGTGCACTCTGATGCTGGGCAGTGGTGGGTACTCTGATGCTGGGCAGTGGGGGGCACTGGTGGGCACTCTGATGCTGGGCAGTGGTGGGCACTCTGATGCTGGGCAGTGGGGGGAAGTGGTGGGCACTCTGATGCTGGGCAGTGGTGGGCACTCTGATGCTGGGCAGTGGGGGGAAGTGGTGGGCACTCTGATGCTGGGCAGTGGTGGGCACTCTGATGCTGGGCAGTGGTGGGCACTCTGATGCTGGGCAGTGGGGGGCACTCTGATGCTGGGCAGTGGGGGGCACTCTGATGCTGGGAAGTGGTGGGCACTCTGATGCTGGGCAGTGGTGGGCACTCTGATGCTGGGCAGTGGTGGGCACTCTGATGCTGGGCAGTGGGGGGCACTGGTGGGCACTCTGATGCTGGGCAGTGGTGGGCACTCTGATGCTGGGCAGTGGGGGGCACTCTGATGCTGGGCAGTGGTGGGCACTCTGATGCTGGGCAGTGGGGGGCACTCTGATGCTGGGAAGTGGTGGGCACTCTGATGCTGGGAAGTGGTGGGCACTCTGATGCTGGGAAGTGGTGGGCACTCTGATGCTGGGAAGTGGTGGGCACTCTGATGCTGGGCAGTGGTGGGCACTCTGATGCTGGGCAGTGGGGGGAAGTGGTGTGCACTCTGATGCTGGGCAGTGGTGGGCACTCTGATGCTGGGCAGTGGGGGGCACTGGTGGGCACTCTGATGCTGGGCAGTGGTGGGCACTCTGATGCTGGGCAGTGGTGTGCACTCTGATGCTGGGCAGTGGTAGGCACTCTGATGCTGGGCAGTGGTGGGCACTCTGATGCTGGGCAGTGGTGGGCACTCTGATGCTGGGCAGTGGGGGGCACTCTGATGCTGGGAAGTGGTGGGCACTCTGATGCTGGGAAGTGGTGGGCACTCTGATGCTGGGCAGTGGTGGGCACTCTGATGCTGGGCAGTGGGGGGAAGTGGTGTGCACTCTGATGCTGGGCAGTGGTGGGCACTCTGATGCTGGGCAGTGGGGGGCACTGGTGGGCACTCTGATGCTGGGCAGTGGTGGGCACTCTGATGCTGGGCAGTGGGGGGAAGTGGTGGGCACTCTGATGCTGGGCAGTGGTGGGCACTCTGATGCTGGGCAGTGGGGGGAAGTGGTGGGCACTCTGATGCTGGGCAGTGGTGGGCACTCTGATGCTGGGCAGTGGTGGGCACTCTGATGCTGGGCAGTGGGGGGCACTCTGATGCTGGGCAGTGGGGGGCACTCTGATGCTGGGAAGTGGTGGGCACTCTGATGCTGGGCAGTGGTGGGCACTCTGATGCTGGGCAGTGGTGGGCACTCTGATGCTGGGCAGTGGGGGGCACTGGTGGGCACTCTGATGCTGGGCAGTGGTGGGCACTCTGATGCTGGGCAGTGGTGGGCACTCTGATGCTGGGCAGTGGGGGGCACTCTGATGCTGGGAAGTGGTGGGCACTCTGATGCTGGGAAGTGGTGGGCACTCTGATGCTGGGCAGTGGTGGGCACTCTGATGCTGGGCAGTGGGGAGAAGTGGTGTGCACTCTGATGCTGGGCAGTGGTGGGCACTCTGATGCTGGGCAGTGGGGGGCACTGGTGGGCACTCTGATGCTGGGCAGTGGGGGGCACTCTGATGCTGGGCAGTGGTGGGCACTCTGATGCTGGGCACTGGTGGGCACTCTGATGCTGGGCAGTGGGGGGAAGTGGTGGGCACTCTGATGCTGGGCAGTGGGGGGAAGTGGTGTGCACTCTGATGCTGGGCAGTGGTGGGCACTCTGATGCTGGGCAGTGGGGGGCACTGGTGGGCACTCTGATGCTGGGCAGTGGTGGGCACTCTGATGCTGGGCAGTGGTGGGCACTCTGATGCTGGGCACTGGTGGGCACTCTGATGCTGGGCAGTGGGGGGAAGTGGTGGGCACTCTGATGCTGGCCAGTGGTGGGCACTCTGATGCTGGGCAGTGGTGGGCACTATGATGCTGGGCAGTGGTGGGCACTCTGATGCTGGGCAGTGGGGGGAAGTGGTGGATGTGTTTACTTTACACCAGTTAGACAAACGTTGATATAGCAGCGTATGTCCCATACGTCTATTGCACTGGTGATGTGCGGTGACTTACCATGCCCCGAAGTCGATGACGTAGGTGCGGTACGTCTCCGTATTACACAGGTGGAGTGCGGTGACGTACCGTACCCCAAGCTGGATGACGTACATGCGGCACGTATCACACTGGTGGAGTGCGGTGACGTACCGTACCCCGAAGTCGATGACGTACATGCGGCACGTATAACACTGGTGGAGTGCGGTGACGTACCGTACCCCGAGCTGGATGACGTACATGCAGCACGTATCACACTGGTGGAGTGCGGTGACGTACCGTACCCTGAAGTCGATGACGTACATGCGGCACGTATCACACTGGTGGAGTGCGGTGACGTACCGTACCCCGAAGTCGATGACGTACATGCGGCACGTATAACACTGGTGGAGTGCGGTGACGTACCGTACCCCGAAGTCGATGACGTAGGTGCGGTACGTCTCCGTATTCCACAGGTGGAGTGCGGTGACGTACCGTACCCCGAGCTGGATGACGTACATGCGGCACGTATAACACTGGTGGAGTGTGGTGACGTACCGTACCCCGAAGTCGATGACGTAGGTGCGGTACGTCTCCGTATTACACAGGTGGAGTGCGGTGACGTACCGTACCCCGAGCTGGATGACGTACATGCGGCACGTATAACACTGGTGGAGTGCGGTGACGTACCGTACCCCGAAGTCGATGACGTAGGTGCGGTACGTCTCCGTATTACACAGGTGGAGTGCGGTGACGTACCGTACCCCGAGCTGGATGACGTACATGCGGCACGTATCACACTGGTGGAGTGCGGTGACGTACCGTACCCCGAAGTCGATGACGTACATGTGGCACGTATAACACTGGTGGAGTGCGGTGACGTACCGTACCCCGAGCTGGATGACGTACATGCGGCACGTATCACACTGGTGGAGTGCGGTGACGTACCGTACCCCAAAGTCGATGACGTACATGCGGCACGTATCACACTGGTGGAGTGCGGTGATGTACCGTACCCCGAAGTCGATGACGTAGGTGCGGTACGTCTCCGTATTACACAGGTGGAGTGCGGTGACGTACCGTACCCCGAAGTCGATGACGTAGGTGCGGTACGTCTCCGTATTACACAGGTGGAGTGCGGTGACATACCGTACCCCGAGCTGGATGACGTACATGCGGCACGTATCACACTGGTGGAGTGCGGTGACGTACCGTACCCCGATGTCGATGACGTAGGTGCGGTACGTCTCCGTATTGAACTGGTGAAGTGCGGGAGTGTGTGGTGCAACGTACCCAGACATGACAGTCGTGCAATGGAGATGTGCCCGTGTGGCAACACGTACAGGTATGTTGGAGTTCGTTGTACTCACTGTCTGCGCCGTCGTCGGTTTCTAAATACGAGGTGGTGGGCGTACAGGATAGGGATGACACGGACGAGGGCGTTCATGTCCTGCTTGTCGTGTACCGGGTGCCGGTTTTGCCGGAGTGTGGGTTTACGGTAGTTTAGAGCTCTCGTAGCAAAAGAGCCGTACGGAGTGTGTTGAACACGGATCGTACTTCCTGGGTCGGAAGGCGCGGTCTATTTACGTACGGACGCTGCGTGGTGCGTCAGCCGACTGCAATTCGTATGGATTTCCGATTTGTACGGTGTTTTTAACGAGTCGTACGGAGTGTCGCTCTGATTTGTGATCGTACTTGCTGAATCGTACGGGGACGCCTACAGGTGCGATTCGTACGGGGAAAAACGCTCCGAACTGCAATTCGGAGCGCTTTTTATCGGATCGGAATCGACACCATAGTGTGCGATTTGTATTACTGCGTCCAGTCTTACAATGAATACTTGCAGAACTGGGTTAAAAACAGTTTCAAAGACGCAAAAGGTGGCACAGTCAAGCAAAAATTACTTTGGGAACAAGTAGTTCTACTACAGAAAGAACTACGAAAGACTCACGTGATCCATACACAGTCATCAGCGTGATGGCGTTCACGTTGCAGGGAATTCATTGGCCGCGAAGGAAGCTGTGCAAACGGCTTCCGTAGCTGCAATCACTCATTCAAAAACAAAAATAGATGGCGAAACAATGCTAGCTGTCAATGCCACAAGCAAAGGCAGCGGTGCAGCGTTACCTCTAAACTATCCACTCGAATATACATACATAATTGATGCCAACTCCATTCCTTTTGCTCGAATCCCTGGAGTGGGGGATAGGGTAATTCCAAACAGGAATCGGAGAGGTGCTTTGATTCAAGAAGCACGTATGGGAGAGGGTCTGATACATCAAGGGATCTCAAAATCTTTACTAGAATTAAAATAGATGTACTGGTGGCCAGGGATGAATGCCCACATTTACGAATTTGGAATTAATTGCGATGTCTGCTACATAGATCACAGCTTAGAGCACCACCAGATTCCTGACTACATTGTAGCCAGCCCAGTACAGACACCACTGTTAGATAGCATTAGACTATCCACGCTCAGACGTCCCTATGGACAAAAGCGGTCCCACAACTATTAGGACAAGATTGATTTGGATGTGGCCTCAGCGCTCGGCTGACGCCCGAACTGTTATAAAAGATTTGTGAGTCTTTATCAGCACATATGCAATCGGCACGCTACATTTTGACGAGAGTCCTGCGTTTAACTCTCGAGCTTCAAGGAGGCCATGGCCAGCTTGGGCGTTGCATTGCGGTTTTCAAGACCATTCCATCTTGAGGGAAATTCTGTAGTGGAAAGAAAAAACCGGGGCATATGGCAATCAATAACAGCTAGGGTATTAGGCTTGGGTGATGAGTGGGTCAAACATCTAATAAGTGTCCAACGTAGTCTTAACAATCTGCCATGAAATTCTCTGGGTGGATTCACTCCATATGAAATCCTTTTTGGTACTACAATGATTGTCAAAGACCTCGATCGTCATACTTCAATGATAGAACAAAAACCCTTTGATATCAAAGACCGTTTGGCTGTTTTGCAGGACTTAAATGAAACACAAAGAAGTCTAAGCAACACATTACCGAAGCCAACGACCACTGAAGAAAAACCACCTGTCCCAGCAAGATCTATCTGGATTCCAAAAATTGGGGATCTAGTCAGAGAAAAAATCGCGGATAAGAAGGAATTTGGGCCTTCGTGGAAGAAAGATGTGGTTCGTGTCCATCAACCTGGTCAAACCACATCATGTAGCCGATAATAAGTAGTAGGCCCAGTGGACTCCAAAGATGTAGCAGACAATCTAATCTTGCTAATATCCAAGAGGTTCAAACTGAGAGACTCATCACCTTTGAAGAATCTGCAGTAAGAAAAGAAGCACTATGCAACAAAGCCATGGAACTTGTACCTCTTGAAACCCAAATAACAGTTCGTTAAGACACTCCTGTCTACAATGATACAGGCTCTGACTATACTAATATGACAGGGGATCAAGCACCTCCAGCGATTTCAAGTAATCCGGATTCAATACCAACAATTGCCAGAACTGCCTCTGGCTATTTCATCAATTTTGATACATTTTCTGAGGATCCCAGTGAGCCAGAAACAACGCCAGCTAATAAAACATTCAAGGAACAAGTAACAGAACTCTGTCACCAGCTTGCAAATACATATCTGGTTTCACCACGGGTTGAATTTTGGATTGTGTTAGGTGTACTTTTTCTCCTACTTTGGCTCATTCTTGTTTTAAGTTTGGGAAAGCTGATAGATGGAAAATATAGTAAAATGGACACAGCAAGTAAGAACATCAACTTGCTCCTGAAGCCACACAAATCATAATATGATGGCAGACTTAGAAATGTCAGCAAAATTTACAAAACATGAATACTTAGAAGGTTCATCAGATTATGAACAAATGTATTGTTTTAATCATTATGGTCATCATTATTTGCACAAATCAGCAAATCCTAGAAATGTTTTTTCTTATAATCAATGGGAACATTGTCTATCACCACCAAAGGGTAGCGCAAAAACATTTAATGAAAACTTTCCATACTTCTCAGGTTTTAATGTCACACATGCAGAAACAATTTACTTTAGAATTGTTAATAAGACAGGAATGAAAAGTATGTTGACTAATACTAAGCAAATTTATTCTGCAGCCTTTTATGCTCAGCTGTCCTCATTAGGCTTTGACTTCTGGAGAGACAACATTGAGAAAAAACCCATATGGGGCACAAAAGACTGGCAGGTGCAAGGTTTAGAAGCCTTATTCAGAGCCTGCATCATCCCAGAACAAATAATGTTTTTAAATGACACTGTTCAACAGACATCTTGTCTTGGCCTGGCTAAGATAAAAGATTTAAACAAACCATCTATACCTAAACCAAGTCCTGGTAGTAATGCCACTACAGATGAGGAGGTAGACGTAAAACATATTTTACAACAGAACATAACTAATCCTGATTGGAAAAAATGGTTAATCTGGCCGACAGACACGAATAACTGTCAAGATAGATTCCTGAACAAGACACAAGGATTTACAGTAATTAGGCCAGATCCAAGATATATCCAGAGACAACATCCAGGGATAATAACAAATTACAGTGTAGGAAAACTGTGCCTTGAGTGGCTACAGAAATCCACACTTCCAGATATAAAACAACACAACTTTACTTAAAGATGGTGTGGATTTAAGAGATTTCTTACTAGGACCTCGTAAACCACCTCATAAACGTTTCATATACGCCGGTATTTACGCTGCTTATAATGAAGCATGGAAAGTCATGCAAATGGAACCTGCAGAATGAATACAAGAAACTGATCGTATTAATTTAGAGAAAGCTCTCTCTTTAGTTGACAATGGGTTAACGACTCTGTCATCCAGAATTTATTCTTTGGACAGTATTGTATCCTCTGCCATAGACATAATGGAACAGGACTTGCTCATGTTACAACATGGACAGTCTCAATTGCGTTCTATAATGCTGCTAGGCTGGACGTTACAAAATCTGTGTTCAGGCTATGTGCCTTGGCGTCTAATCAACACCACATCATTGTTTACTGGATTTAACCTTACAGATAAACAAATCTCTTTGGCACAGAGGGGAGCAGACTATACAGTGCTGAGCACAGAAAAACACAGAAAAACTGGAAAAGATTACCATTAACTGTGTCTGAGAAGCCAGTCGTGGAATGGATAATACATGGCACAATCAAGATACCAGTGACAATTTTCCAGTTTCAATATTGCTTGAAACACATACCAGCAGGCCTGTATGAAAGGTTGGGTAAAGAATATATAAAGTCAACCTGGGATTTACCATACACACACAAATGTTGGAGTGGGGAAAGGAAGTATTTCTTAGTGGTAAAAATTGCAAATACGCACTGAGTGGTACCCTCTTATGTCAAGGTATTAATTTACATGGAGCCTGCGATGGTTCTTCAAACAACCTATCTTGCCACCTGCAGGGTTCCCCGGCAGCAGTGATAGATCCAATTTTTAGGCAGCTTTCCAACGGGAGCTACATAATGTTGAATGATCACAGCTGTTGTGGAATGATGCCAGGAATAGCATATCTCGTTAGTGTGTCAGCCAGGGTCACTTGTTGTATGCAAGTATTGTTTCCTAAAATTAAGACAGACGGGGATTCGCTGCTATGGCCTTCACTGAACATCTCTTCTATACAAATTGATACTTTATGCAGAATGAAAGCCATTCTTTTACAAAAAACTGTGCAACTGACCTTGTCCAAAGAGACGTATGATCTGCAAGTTGCAAGGTCCTCTGCAGAGATACATGCCCTATTATCAACAAACTGTCCCATACATTTCGTAGAAATGTTAGGTCGTATCTTAAACATGTCTGATACCAGTGGTATTGTACATGTATTTAAGATGATTTTTTCGGGACTGTTAGCACCCTTTGAAGCAGTCCTAGGCATTTTTCCAAACTTCGTGCACTCTGTGTTCGGCGGCCTGCCTCTTGTCTTCGGACTCGTAGCAGGGATACTATTTTTTTCGGGACTGTTAGCACCCTTTGAAGCAGTCCTAGGCATTTTTCCAAACTTCGTGCACTCTGTGTTCGGCGGCCTGCCTCTTGTCTTCGGACTCGTAGCAGGGATACTATTTTTATTCCTTCTGCTCTGATAAGCAAAGTCCAGTCACCAGCGATACCCAGAATATAATGGAGAACACTCTTCTGGCAATGCAGTATCGTGAGCGCATAACACAGATTCTTGGCTTGGCTCGTTTGAGAGATCTGAATACCACATGGTTCCTTTCGTTCAGACCAATCTGGCAAGATTGCATCTTACCTGTTCTACGATGCCTGCTTTGTGGTGAGGAATGCATGTTGGATATCTGTCTGACACATCAGCACTGCCAACGGATGTTGGCGCTTTGCTTGGTTCGGTAACGGCTTATGCATCGTGTTGTCCCCAGCGGCTACTAATCCTGATAACGGCATTCATTGAGGTCCAGCTGATGGTAAGATACGTGGACCATCAGGCACACAGGTACCATCTACTGCGAACATTGTTAATGCGTCTGACGGCGATGCTTCTCATCTGTGTACGATTGATCTACTTAATGAAGTGGTTAAACTTTCATCTACTGTGGTAGACGATTTCTTTGCCAGCTTAGAAGAATGAATGTTTTCTCCTGACACCGAGAATAACTGTTGAAAGTATCACACAGCGTTCTATTAACACTGAATTCGACCTTCGCTTTTCAAAACAACACTTTTAACTGGGAACTCTATTTTTTCTACGATTTTGATTTGACTTTTTCCAAAACTGAACTTTGGCACAAAGTAATCTGCTTAAAGTAGAACTATTCTTAGAGAACAAGAATTCTTTGAATACTTCCTAGAAACAATATTGACCTTATCTACAAACCAAAACAGTTTATATAGTCTGCTATGGCATGGTCTCGAAATGTTTTTACTGTATTTAAGAGTCATTTCATAAATGTTATTTTTCTGATTTATTTAGTTAGCATTGCCAATATCATTCTATATGCTTAAAATGAAATCATTGCTTTCAAATGCGTACAATACAAATGCTGATTTTCCTGTACAACCATTTCAAATGCATTTTGTGTATTTTGGGTGGGATTGTAAACACATGCTTTAGATATGTTTTAGTGCTTAAATTTAGTAATATCGAACACAATAAAGTGGAGTGGGTGTTTTATAGCATTTTAGGACTTTAGTGTAATATTCCCAATTCAGCCCTTATATAAGTATAAATCACCTTATCCTTATATAGGCATAGAAATCATACCCATATTTAGACATAGCCCATGCAGTCCAAATACGGCATTGCTACTTCCACTAGTTCCGAAAAGCCACACCGATTTCTTGGAAAACTCGGCTTCAGCAGTTAGGGACTTCCCCTTGCTTGAATATTGATTTGTCCAAGAACTCATGGAGTTTTCAAAGAACTAAGACTCTTTGATGACGTTATGTCCGACTGTACGTCAAACTCGGCACCTTCCAGGTATAAATATGCCCACACTTGCCATAGCAAACACACAGTGGTTTGGAGCAGTTCGACTATCTACTTGCACAACGCATCTCGTTACAGCAAGTGCCAAAGGAAGCCGATCCTCCAGCAGATGCACTGAGAGAGACGATGTCTTTTCTCTTGCCGAGAAATCCAGCTCCAGTGTTTCCAAGCTCCCCTTGCGGGGTGTTGGGAAATCGAGTCCTGAGACAGAGAGATACCAGACCTCCTTCATTCTAAACCAAGGTACGGAGATGATTAGACCCTAAGAGAAATCTTGGATAGATTCTTGGCAAAAGAATACTAAACTTATGCTAAACCACACTAACTTCTTCCCTCGTACTAGACCTAGATTAGGTACATCGGGGTAGACGTATTTTAGAAGCAACAGTTGAGTACTTTTAGCTTTATTTCTTAATGTATGTATTTTATGGCTTAGAAATCATACCATGCTTTTACAGTATTATTTTATAATACTCTTCTTGCTGTACGCATTATACTTTACAGCCAGTATTACGGTGTAGCAGTTAATTTCTTCTGCATAAGAAAGAAGACTGTTCAATAAATAATTTGTATTGAAAACGCCCGTCTCTCTATTTCTCTGCACCTCTGGTGAAACGAAGCATGCACGATTGACTGAGTAAAATATCTATCTATTGTTTCCACGACTCTGAAGATACGTTTTATCTTGAGGAAATAAAGTTGTCATGTTTATGCGGTTGGCAGAAACGAATCCCTTCTTTTTTTATTCGAGAAAGTTTCTAGTGACCTCTGATCTAGCTGGCACTCACAAATTAAGTCTAATATATTCGATAGAGACCTAGTTGACCTAAATCCTACATCACTTCTATAGGATATATTATTCCAATGTGCAGAGCATATTGGGAATATAGGAACTACACTACAGAAGGAAGATTACAATATGTCAAACCAATGGCAATGCTTGGGGTAGCATTCCAAACCATTGTTCTTTTGCCAATATTGCCTCCTCAGTTTGGACCCAGCAGATACGCAAATCAGTTTTAACCCTCCTCCTATAGGAACAGTCCAGCCCTAACTACCGCGCCAGGTCCTCCCTGAACCAGAACACAAGCACCCAAAACCGGTTTCACTCTGATTGCAGCTCATCCGTCAGGTGCAGGTTGGCTCCAGTGGCACAGTGAGTAAGGGACCCACGTCTGGGCCTACCCTTGGCCACTTAGAGTGTTTCATAAAACACACAAAAGATGATTGCTATATGCTTGCAATAAGTCTAGCAATCACTTGGGGGAGCATTCCAACTGATCATTATTTTGCATATCATGCCACCTCCATTTTTATCCAGCCAAAAGTAAATCAGTCTTAAACCTGCTAGAATAGGAACAGTCCAGCCCGAATTGCCAGGTCAGGTTACTTGAACCGGAACACAAGCAACCCAAGACTGGTTTCGCCCTGACTGCGGCTTGTCAATTGGGAGCATCTTGGCTACAGTGAACAAAGTGAGGAAGACATACACATCGCAATGAAGTATACAAAAAGTAATGGATGGAATCCTTGAAAGACATGGCCTGGCAGTACGAGCTGGACTGTTTCTATTGGAGCAGGGTCAAGACAGATTTTCATATGGCTGGGTCCAAACTCAGATGGCATGGTGTGCAAAATAACAATGGACTGGAATGCAGAATAGAGCATTTACCAGTGGCTTAGAGAACTATCTTTTTTTGTATACTTCACTGCAACACCCTAAGTGCAATAGGTGTACTCAGATGTGTGACCTGTGCTCATTGTGCCACTGGAACCAAGCTCCACCCAACTGAAGCAATCTGGCCTTGCAGTTCGGGCTGGATTGTTCCTATTGCAGCAGGGTAAAGATTGCTTCGCATATTGTCAGGTCCAAACTGACATGGCTTGGTGTGCAAAATAAATAATAATGGACTGAGATGAGGCCAGAGTAATTACTAGTGGCTGATATTAAGTCATTCCATCCATCACTTTTTTGTATGGTACTGTCAGCTAGGGAAGCTTGGCCATGATGGCACTTTTTCTAATACGTCAGTTTGAAACGCATCTGACAGACCAGGCGTGGTGTTAATCCCGGAAGGATTTCGTTGCTCCTCAACTGGATCTGGTCAACAAGATTATAATTTATAATGTAAGCTGTAAAACATATTAGACGTTACAATGGAAACAAGTCAAATATAAAAAGGAAACCATTAATGTTTATTAAAGTTTCAAATCATTACAGAAAGCAAAATAAATGGTTAGAATCAGCCAATTACTCATGTAAATCAAGAACCAGTTTGAGGCTCAAAATAAAATGAAGGAAATGAATAAGCAGAACCAATATATTTCAGCTCTAAAGAATAAATCAAAGTTTTAAATCAGAGGGCAGACTAATGTGGTGGGGCCTCCTAAATGTCATGGGAGAATACGTCCAAAATACCCCAAACAGAAGCTTGGTTCACAATTTGTTTTACAATGGGAGTCATATATTCAATACAATTGTGCAGGAGTCACATGGCTTAAACCAATAACATAGAGAGAGAACATTACCATTTCTGAGCTCACATTCTCAACATTATCCCACAAATTCACATATTGCAGTCCCCATACCTGTGCTTTTCAGACAATACAATAGTTAGTACAAATGTTGTTGCTTAATATACATGGACAAGTTCTCATAATGAAGAATCAGACTGTGGTTCCAATGAGTAAGACCTTAGAAAGTCACTCTCAGGGGAACAGTGTGCTGCAAGACTCTAAAGAAATGAAACATCATTCTATACATGGGAAAGTGACATTACATCTCAAAACATTGTTTACAAAGCTGCTTGTAGAAGAATAGCCTGTATGTTGTGTGAAACAGAAGTGAAAAGGTGACTGTATACTGAAAGACTGCTGCAAGTGAAGTTTATATCCACAAAGAAGAGAAGAGAAGAAAGAACATCAATCAGCCTCCCTAGCAAATCAAAAACCCCAGAAGATTGATGATGTATCCTGGGCTTTCCACCCTCTAATATGATCCCACATTTAGTTTAAGATTTTAAACGTTAGGATCAGATGGCAGTTAAAACTACATAGCAAGGTTACCCAATCAATTTTATTTATTCAGGGTTTCTTCTAGCAGGATTAAAATCAGGTTTGATAATCTTATGGTTATTATCACCCTACCATTTTTGTGTTAACATGTTTCGGCTGCAAAATGACCACCCTCTCAGGTTGACGGCCTTAATCAGGACTGAAGCTCCCTTTGTTGTCACCATTATTACATTTGAACTAGTTTTCCATAAACAAAGAGTCAATCAGACAGTTTAAAAAATATTAACATTGTTTACTCTCCCGGAGGTTTTTATCCAATTGCTAGGTCAACCTCTCTTAGCCTGGGGAGGCGGGGGGGCATCATCATGTAGTCACACATTCATCAAAGGTATGATGCTACAAAATTGCTGTCTATCTACAAGGACACGGTTGGGTACGTAACAAGTCCTTTATTCAATGCGTAGATGACAGGACGAGTCGTAACATCCAACTCCATCGAAGTCCATCGCCCCAACCACCAACCAACACTGTTCCCACATTCCATTATCCTGGTAACCCCATGGTTCCACAACATGACAAACCCAACACATCTTCCCCCTTACATAGACAAAATGATCAATAATAGATAGTAAAGAAACAAGGAGGAAACACATTACAATGCATTGCAGGATATGTATGTACATATATACACATGAAGTACAATAACCATCTAATAATTAAGACACAAAATCACGCAGCTTGGAAGATGGAAACCTTATCCTGGTGGACACTCTCTTCCTCCTCCCCCCATCAACCTAAACATCATTCCATCTTTCAGCACTAGATTCAAACCTTGCTCTTGCGAACATCATGTGCATTGAAAATGTTACCCTTATTCCACCATTTTCCATTTTGTAATCTGACTACATTCTTCCTCACATCCATGACCGTTTGTGGGATGGAAAACTTGGAATCCTTCATGGCGATAACCCTGGGTATTTTGACTCTGACAAAATCACTAATAACTACCTTGTACTCTCTCCCTCGAATACCCACATACTTATTCTGAGCTTGAAGTCTGTTCCTGCCCACATCTTCTAATTTCTGCTTGGAAAGGGAAAAAGACCTCATCCACTGTCTTGTCATTTTAGATATAGGTAACTTTCCCCTTAGTAATGCAAAGGGAGATAGATCAGTGTCTGCATTGGGGTGGTGCGAACCTCCCACAAAAACTTGCGTAACTCTTCCTTACAATTTAAACCACTAGACCTGGCTAACTGTATGTTGTCTTTGATAACCCTGTTGAAACGTTCTACCAGGCCATTGCTTCTTGGATGGTACAAAGAGGTCTTAGTGTGTTTAATGCCCAAAAAACTTTAAAAATCCAAATATTGGGTGGTCGTGAATTGACAATCTTTATCTGATAACAATTCATCAGGAATGCCTTTCATAAGAAAAATGGACTCCAAAAAATTCGATAATGTTGGAAGTATTGGGCGACTTAACAAACTTAATTTCCGGCCAATGGCTATGGAAATCCACAACAACAATGCCATACTTCAACAACCCTCCAGAAATAACCATGGGACCAATGATGTCAATGGCTAATTTCCCCCATGGCTTATCGGGTACCTCAATAAGTTTGACAGAACTGGGAACGGTAATTTGACACTTGTCACTGCCAGCACAACTGACACAATTTCAAACAAAATGCTCAACACTCCTGTCCAACCCTGGCCACCAAAAACATTCCCTGATACTTCTCTTTATTCCCCTCATGGGCCAGAACCAGGATTCTGTTCCTGATACCCTCAGGAATGACCAAAACACTGGACTGGTAAAGGAGTTCGTTTTGAGACCAACCATGCCTAATTCCATTTTTCACCTCAGAGATTTGTTCATCCGCATCACAAGCAGTGAGCCACTCACTGTCCAGTATGGCACCATCACACCCCTGTTCAACAGCACACACCAGATCAGAGTCCATATTGTCTGATGTCTCCCCCTCATCAACCATATTGTAACTAGGAAGACAAGACATACAATCTGCCAAGATATTTTGGCGCAGGGATCATATTCAACAGTGTAAATAAATTCTTGAAGTCTATCTTGTCATTTGGCAATCCTGTCTACATAAGACAAAGATACAGGTACACTAAGCCTTATTTGTAAAAGTGAACAACGAAAATCACTGTTGTACGATGCATATATGATAAGAACGAGAGTAACCGAGGGGAGACAACAACTAGGGACCTAGATAACAACTCTAATGTAACATAACAGAAGAAATAAATACAACAAAAGACACAATGATTCTAAAATATTGTTATTTGTTTATAGATACCAAGTCAAATGTCCTTAATGTCCTGAAGAAGGTGTCAAGACTTACAAGCACCGAAACGCCGCGTCGACTGTTTTACATTTTGACTATTTTTTATACACTGTATTACCGCCTTAGGTGGTTTTTAATTATTTTGCATTATATTTTAGACTGTAACCCATATTGGGAGGTTTGTAATAAATTCTGCACATTTCCCTTTTAATTCTTGTGTCCGTTAGTTACTTCCTGATTTTCATTTGGTCCTTGTTGTCGATATAAACTCCCACTTAGGCCATATAGAGTAGTGTCCACACCTCAAAAACTCCCTCTCAGTTCACCTCAGCGATCCTAGTCTGCTACAATTAGAACAGGGAACTCCACCTAGTGCGAAACAGAAATCCCCCTCCCTGATATCAACAACAGGGGACCCTCCAATTTTTTGAAGCATTAACGTACAGCTTGTGAGCTGGGAGGCATATTCTATAACTAAATCAGTTGTGGCACAGACCCACAAAGTGGACCAAATTAAAAATGGACACTTTAAAAACCTATGGTTTTTCAGAAGAGGAATTTAACAAAATTGTCAATGGCACCTCAAAAAATTTTACATCTATAGCCAATGTTAATAATGATGAAGATAAATGGCGAGAACTATGGAACAACAAAAAGAAATTAGTCCGCACGGAATTACATGCAGACTTCCTAATTGACTATCTTAAGAAAGGCATAATCCCCAGTGGCCTGCAGATCAAAAATGAACCAGGAGTGTTCATACGACATGAAAAATTCATAGAAAATTGGACCTTGATTGCGAATAGATGCAGTAGGGACTGGATGCTGCTTATAATTGAAACAGCTAATGCAATTTTAATAATAGAAAGAAGGGAAATAGACGAACTGGAGGCTAAATTAGATACCTCTGCCTATGAGGATGCAAAGAAGAAATTGGAGGAAATCCAAAAGGATGTCTCCGGATATAGGGACTATCTCTTTGGTATGAAAACTAATAAGTTTATGAAGGATGTTAATAATTATAATACCGAGATAGTGTACCCATACACACAAAAAGATTTTTTTGACCGCCCTAGGGAAAACTTCCCCAACAGAAACCAATGGCAGCAACCTAGATGCACCTATCCTAAAAAGCGAGTAACTTTCACTGATTCATCATATACCAGCACCGATTCTGATAATGAAAACATGGGCGAAAAAAATAAAGCAGTGGAGTCGACCTCAACCCCAAATAGAGAATCACTGTCTTTTTTAGGACAACCGGGTCGAGGGAACCATCAAAACCAATCGAGAACCAATGGGAGAGGAAAGTACTACCCTCAACCTCAACAGCAGAGGAGATATTATACAAGGAGCCAACCCAAATGGGACTAAATCAAAAAGCAGCCATCATAAATCTCTCTACTGTCACTTTATCAGAAATAGAAAAAGCTGTCCTAGAAAAGGGATTAGGCTTCGCCATTAGTTCCAAAATAGATAAATATAATCTAGAGCGAGATCTACAAGGATTTTTTAGGAAGATTAGACTTGAGGACTTTTTTAGAGATAAACCCCCAAGAGTAGGTCCCTTCAACAAATCTGGCCTTAAACCCAAATCTGATTGGACTCCAAATATAACCATGGTACACAAGCAGGTGGATCTTTTTGAAAAAAGTAGTTGAAAGTAACATTGCAGACCTACTTACACATCCAACATTAGTCAATAACAATTTAAGTTCCGAGGAAAGAGCAGCACTTAAAAACTTAGAGAACAACAATAGTTTAACAATTAAACCTGGGGATAAGGGAGGAAGCATTGTATTAATGGAAACGGACGACTATAACAATAGAATGATGCTCCTTTTAAACAATACGGAACATTATTGCTTATCCAACAGACAAGAGTGGGACGCCCTCATTGCAAAAGTGAATAGTCTTGTAAACTTTGCAAAAGAAGATAAGATAATTTGCCAGGACGAATATACATTTTTAAAAAACGAGGCCCCTATCATTCCTGCATTGTATGGACTCCCCAAAGTCCACAAGAATATTACCAACCCCCCAATGCGGCCCATTGTCTCAAGCATCAATTCCATAACGGAGCCCCTCAGTAAATATATAGATAAATTCCTTCAGCCCATTGTAACCAAACAAAGGGCTTATATAAAAGACACAACCTGCATGATAGAAAAGATTGAGGGATTACCATACGATGCATCCAATCAATGGCTAGTCACTCTTGACATCGAGGCCCTCTATACAAACATCCCTCAGGATGATACCATCAAGATGTTAGAGGGCCTCTTAAAAACAGGACAAGAAGATTTGAGCAATCATGCAACATTCATTTTGGAATGTGCAGAAATAATTTTGAAAAATAATATTTTTTTATTTAAAAATAATTTTTTTAAACAAATCAAAGGGACCAGCATGGGCGCAACTTGCGCCCCAAGTCTGGCATGTTTATACGTAGCGGCATTTGAGGAAAAGCACATATTTAACAGCATAGCACCTTTCAGTGAAAACATAACGTGCTGGTCGAGGTATATCGACGACATTTTCTTTATATGGACAGGTGCCCTTGAATCACTAACTGAGTTTATTCTGTGGCTAAATTTAGGCGACAATAACCTCAAATTTACTTCAAACTACAATAGGGAAACTATTGAATTCCTAGACATCAAAATCCGAGTAGAGAATTCAGTATTAGGAGTGGACTTGTACACTAAACCAACTGACCGTAACACTCTTTTGCACTATAAAAGTAATCATCCCAATAGTCAGAAAAACAACATACCATTTGGGCAGTATTTAAGGATAAGACGTAATTGCACGAATTTGAAGGATTTTAATAAACATGCTGATGCACTCTCCGAAAAACTTAAAAATCGGGGATATCCGAAGAATCTGATTAAGAAAGCATATAAACGTGCTAGATATTATAATAGAGATACTCTGTTCAACAAAGAAGAACAGAGAACGGACAGAACTAAAGATAAACTAATCTTTGTCACTAATTATAGTACAGCAAGTAACAAAATTAAAAATATTATTAATCGCAATTGGTCACTGCTAAATAATAGACAGGGAGTGACTATTCCGAAGCCTATGTTCAGTTTCCGAAGAAACAGAACTATAAAAGATTGTTTGGTCCATACTTTCAAAGACAATCGTCAAGTAGCACAAGGGACCATTTATAACACCCCTCTCCCCACAGGGAATTTTGCTTGCAACATGTGTTCCAACTGCCTATCTCTGATGAAGGGGAACACGATTACCCACAATGGCATCAAGCATAATATTAAAAGTTTCATCAATTGCAAATGCAAAAACTTGATCTATATGATAATATGCCCGTGTAAAAAGGCATACATTGGTGAGACAGCTAGAGAGGCAAAAACAAGAATAACAGAACACAAATCCGCAATTAGGACAAAGAAGAAAACTGCCCCCCTAGTCGAACACTGGCTTACCCACAACCATAAATTGGAAGACCTGAAGTGGTGTGGACTAGAAGCCATATCACATAAAATGAGAGGCGGTAATGACAACATTAAAAGGAAAAAGAGAGAACAATTTTATATGTCCCTCTTTAACACCTTTAGAACTGGTCTCAACAACAGAGAAGAGTGGGAAAGACTGATTCTATGAAAAAATGGGTCATTGTTTACATAGAAAAGAACTATGGGATTTGACCATTTCAATTGTGTAAGTAATTGTGTTCGCAAATTATGTCAATTGTATACATAGAAAAGAACTATGGGATTTGACTATTTCCATTGTGTAAATAATTGTGTTCACAAACTACGTCAATTGTATACATTGATAACCTAATGTACTGTAAAATAATGGGTGATGACAGAGAAGGACAAGTACAATGGCAATTATGATATACAGCTAGCGATGATTTACCTGTAAATAATCTTTACAAACGTGTATTGTATGATTAAGTGCATTGTGTTAAAGGATCGAGGTGATCACAGTCAACTGTAATTGAACAAAGAAATATAACGTATTCTAATATACTGGAAATCAATCGATTTTTAATATACTAGAAATTAATCGAGTTTGTATTTTTTGCAATGAGTAAAAATATACGTTATGCGGTTTGTATTGAAGATTTTACACCTTGTGATCGAGATATAGATTGTGTAATTTGACTTCCCATTCAGAAATGGCAGCTAAATAGTAAGCAATATCCAAAAGGGGCCCGATGAGTTGTTCCCAATCCAAAATGGCCGCCGAAGTAGTCGTAATTAACAAAGACTGTCCCCAGTATTAAAATCTAGTTCTCCCTCTATTTGGTCGCAAAAATAAGAATAGACCATTAGAAAATTTATGGAAAGGTTCATTGTAAATCGCAGAGACGTGGACATACGCTATAGACTTACATATTTCGATCCATTTCTGGGTCACAACCTCGAGAAATTAAAGAGATTCATCTGTTTGACCAAATATATCAAGAAACAGAATCACACTAACATCCAACCTAAAGTATAGAACAAAGAAAGTTGAAATTATTTCAAAAATAAAAACCGCCCGAAGAATAACTTTATAATAGTAGGAACCCCTTCCGGGTTCAGCACGGCAGCGGCAGTACAAATACGCCGCTTTTTGAATTGACCTTCTCACTCCACATCGGAAGGAAGGACCACGCACGGAGGAGCAGGGAGGCCGCTGTGAAAATAAGAGGTATGTAGACAAGGCAGCACGCTATACTAAAACCCCAGTCTCAGGCTAGTAGTGAGGGGGCCTTAAATATATATAAATTAGATCTTAAACTTTGCCCTTTAAACAAGTCTGTCTAGAGTAAAAAGTGGACCGGTTGAATGCTAATTGGGGTTAACTAAATGTGAACTCCAACTAACAATGGTGGTGTCATTTCTCTGATTGAGTATTGCACCTAAGTGATATACCTATTCATGTGTAGCAATATAGAAATAGGATAGTTACAAAACCTCATCAGTGAACAAACTTAGTTATTAATTTACCATGAGTAACCAAAGATATAAGCATATTGTTATTCGACTTATTATTACAGACATTAAAACTTCTTGACCAAAAGGAATCACTGTCTAGTGGATATTCAGAGACCCACATAACAGCGACCATTGATGTTGGTGAGTATTCACCCATTTGATCAATATTCATCAAGAAAGACCTGATTCCCACATTAAAATGAGATTCATTATACGCAATTCTTCTCATATTCAGGCCACAGGAAGAAATCTATTTCCTATAAGAAAATAACCTATCATCAGAAAGAATTGACCTCGGTGGCTTCTCCGTGCAAATATAAAATCACGATGGTCTACCCTTAAGGTAAATAAATGTGCCAGTGTGAGCAGAGCTGGTTTTTAGATATCCAATAATGAACCAAAAAAAGGAATATATTGATCTCCATTTCATTTATAGACCTATATTCATCCGGTGATCCATCTTATGAATCCGATATCAAATTGAACTGCAATTGACAAGCGTTCTCTACATAAGACAAAGATACAGGTACACTAAGCCTTATTTGTAAAAGTGAACAACGAAAATCACTGTTGTACGATGCATATATGATAAGAACGAGAGTAACCGAGGGGAGACAACAACTAGGGACCTAGATAACAACTCTAATGTAACATAACAGAAGAAATAAATACAACAAAAGACACAATGATTCTAAAATATTGTTATTTGTTTATAGATACCAAGTCAAATGTCCTTAATGTCCTGAAGAAGGTGTCAAGACTTACAAGCACCGAAACGCCGCGTCGACTGTTTTACATTTTGACAATTTTTTATACACTGTATTACCGCCTTAGGTGGTTTTTAATTATTTTGCATTATATTTTAGACTGTAACCCATATTGGGAGGTTTGTAATAAATTCTGCACATTTCCCTTTTAATTCTTGTGTCTGTTAGGTACTTCCTGATTTTCATTTGGTCCTTGTTGTCGATATAAACTCCCACTTAGGCCATATAGAGTAGTGTCCACACCTCAAAAACTCCCTCTCAGTTCACCTCAGCGATCCTAGTCTGCTACAATTAGAACAGGGAACTCCACCTAGTGCGAAACAGAAATCCCCCTCCCTGATATCAACAACAGGGGACCCTCCAATTTTTTGAAGCAGTGGCTAATTTCCCCCATGGCTTATCGGGTACCTCAATAAGTTTGACAGGACTGGGAACGGTAATTTGACACTTGTCACTGCCAGCACAACTGACACAATTTCAAACAAAATGCTCAACACTCCTGTCCAACCCTGGCCACCAAAAACATTCCCTGATACTTCTCTTTATTCCCCTCATGGGCCAGAACCAGGATTCTGTTCCTGATACCCTCAGGAATGACCAAAACACTGGACTGGTAAAGGAGTTCGTTGATGATGGACAACTCCTCAAAGACATGTTTGTTGACATCACATTTTGAGACCAACCATGCCTAATTCCATTTTTCACCTCAGAGATTTGTTCATCCGCATCACAAGCAGTGAGCCACTCACTGTCCAGTATGGCACCATCACACACCTGTTCAACAGCACACACCAGATCAGAGTCCATATTGTCTGATGTCTCCCCCTCATCAACCATATTGTAACTAGGAAGACAAGACATACAATCTGCCAAGATATTTTGGCGCACGGAACATATTCAACAGTGTAAATAAATTCTTGAAGTCTATCTTGTCATTTGGCAATCCTGGGTGTGGCTCGCCAATGCCTTTAGTAGGAAATAACTGCACCAAGGGCTTGTGATCAACTCGAACAGTGTAATGAGAACCCCTCAAGTACATTTTAAAGTGGACAATGCCCCACCAACATGTAAGGCTTCTCGCTTGATCACCAAATAGGATGATTCAGCACCCTTCAAACTCCTCGAAGCAAAGACTACAACATCATCTTTGCCCTCTCTACATTGCATGAGAACGGCATCTAGTCCCATCTGACTGGCATCAGTCATGATAATGGTTTCATCACAAGTATTGAATGGTTTCAAATGTATGGCATGTACCAGTTCTTTTTGATGAGCCTAAATTTTTGATCACACAAGTTACACCAAACAAATGTTTGTAACTTCCTCATGTGATAAGACTTGTCAGCACACTTCGGAATGAATCTTGAATAGAATTCAATTAGACCTAGGAAGTATCTTAATTGGTCTTTGTTCTTGGGAGGATCAAAATCATCAATGGCCTTAACAAGGTTAAACTTAGGCTTTACACCCCTGGCGAATAACTTATAACCTAGGTAATCAATGTTGGAAACACTGAATTTACATTTCTCCGTAATGAGGGTTACACCTCTAGCCTTCAAAATGGATACAACTTGATGCATTCTGATATCATTCTGTTCTTGATCATTGCCAAACACTAGAACATCACCTTGAAATGTCTTTAAACATGCCTTCCACCACTCGTTGAAATACGGCAGACATCAAAGCCAACCCAAAAGGCAAGCGCTTGAATTGAAATAAACCTTCCAGGGTAATAAAGGATGTTAAATGTGTTAAATCAGACTGAAGGTTGATTTGATGGTACGCTGAAGTCATATCCAGCAAAATGAAAATGTTGCCACCCTCCAAAGTGGAAAGCATTTCAGTGAGGTTAGGCAGGGGATGGCGATCAATCCAGATTTGTTTTTTGAGATCATGTAAATCCACACACATGGGGATGGAACCATTAGCCTTGCGTGCCAACACAATGGGGGCAATCCAATTAGAACATTCAACAGACTTGATAACTCGTTGTTCACAAAGTTTCTGTAGTTCTGCTTTTAATTCAGCATGCAAAGCTAACAGAACTCTTCTAACCGTGTGGGCCACTGTACAAGGTTCTTCACTCAACCTGATTTTATGAGTATAACCCTTTAGGGTACCTAGACCCTTTTGGAAAACTTCGTGAAATGTGTATTTCCCACTTGTTTATATGTTTATCAGGCATAATGGGTAGATTACTGTTCCTCAACACAACCTATGCGGGATTATTAGGGTCAAGTAATATGCCTAGGTTCTACTGATCATGCCAACCTAACGAACACGAGTCATCCCTGCCTACATATACAACCCCATCTAAACTCTTAGTTTGAAACTTCAAGGTGGCAGAGAATTCACCCACCACATCAATGAGCTTGCCACTGTACCCCACTGGGAGAAGTTTGGAATCAGTCAATAGAGTACTTTTAAAAAATGGTTGTGCCAAATTTTCTCCCTCAACAAGGTATAAGGTGAACCAGAGTCCGCCATTACCTTCACATCAATGCCATTGGTGCTCACCATGCAAAACTGTCTTACAACATCACACAAACCAACACGACAGACAGAATCATCAGCAGTAACATCCTTGACCATGAGCACCTCGTCATCTTCACTAGTATAATGTTCTTCCTCGCCACCCTTACTAGAATTTACTCCATAATTTGTTTTCTTCGGTTGAACCCTATTGGATGATCTACAAACTTTGGCAAAATGACCTTTAAGCATACACTTAGAGCATGTACGGTCCTTGAGAAGGACTGCCACAATGGAAAACATTCTAATTGTCTGAATGGAAGTCTTTTGAATGACTTGTCCGATGTTTTACCAGTGTCAGATGTATTAACGGAAACTTCCTTGTTCTTAGTATCATTGGATTTCCCCACTAAAACATCAGGAGAGTGGGATTTCTAAATTTCACAGTCAATTGACTCATGAAGGATGTGGTGCTATCTATCCTAGAAGGTATTTCTACAGCCTTCTCCAACGTGAGATCAGGTTTAGATAATAACGCCTCTTGGATTTTCTTGTTGTTAGTTTTCTCTACCAGTTGATCACAGATCATTTCATCCTCAAAGTCCCTGTAGTCACATGAAACAGCCAAAATTCTTAATGCCCCAACATAACTAGCAGCTGATTCACCTGAAATTTGAATTCTTCTATAAAATGTATGTCTTTCCATTATAACATTCTTCCTTGCTTTATATCTCAAATCCAGCGCTTTTAAGGCTGTGGCGTACTCATCAATCACACTGTCCCCCTTTCCTTTACCTTCTCTAGTCAAAATAGGGTCAGATGGAATATGCTTGAGGATTTTGCTCCCTTCTGAACCTAAACAATGACGAAGGATGTTTTATGTGTAAAAGAATCACCTTTTAATACATCCAAATACGCCTCAAAGGCTTCCTTCCATTGCTCCCAATCAGATTCGGGTTTTGTAGGAATAGGAGAGAAGGCAGGTGGAGGAACCAGTGAGTGCTGCATATTAAAAAGAAAATTTGGACACTGTAGAAGAGTGAAGAATGTGGCAAAAAGTACAGTTCTGAAAAAGGATATAGGGATCCTAAAAAATGTATGCAACAATTAAACTGCATTGTAATGGCAGAAACTGTAGGCATCAGCGATGGAAGATCCTAAACCGAATACTCATATGCTGTGTAAACAATGTGCATGAATGTACAATAAGCTCTGTGCATCAGCGCAGGTAACACGCACGTGGTAACAGTAGATAATATCATAAGTAACGGAAAGAAAACATAGCTGTGTGCATCAGCGTGGAAATCTTCTCTGTGCACAATACACATGAATAGCTGAGTGCATTAACACCTGTGAATGACTGAGTGCATAAGCGTATAAATGAGAGTGAGGCAGTGAAAACACAGCTGTGCGTATCAGCGATTAAACTTACTCTGTATGCAGCACTCATGAACAACACTCCAGATGCTATGGAACAATACAGGCACAGCTGTGTGTATCAGCGATAACATTTCACACTGGAAACGGACTTCCATGGAGATACAGACACGGAGATAAGGATGTCTGGAGAACGAGGAAACAACATGTGGGGTGCTCGTCCTGTCCCGGGTCAACTAGTCGCCACTACATGGACACAGTTGGGTAAGTAACAAGTTCTTTATTCAATACATAGACAACAGAACGAGTCGAAACATCTAACTCCATCGAAGTCCATCGCCCCAACCACCAACTGACACTGTCCCCCCATTCCATTACCCTAGCAACCCCAAGGTTCCCCAACGTGAAGGACCCAACATTTTCTCTCTCCGTTTTGGAAGTTAGCCATTTTGAAATGAAGGCCTACATTAATAAATGTTACAAAAGCAATTAGCTCTGCATACATGTTATTTATTATAATGCTAATATTATTACATAACAAAACCTTTGCTTTTGTCAGACATCTCCCATCCAATGGCAGCAGAGGACGTTAAGTGTTTATTTTTCTTTTATGCCCCTTCTGCCGCAGTCTCCCCCTACCCCACCCAGCTTTGAAATCCACACCACCCGTCTCTCCTTTCTTTCCCTCACTTCTTTTACTTATATGTGCGTAAGACCCATTGCACCAACTTTCTCTCAGGCTGTTTCCTGAAAATAGAAAATATAATTAAAAAAGAGAGCAGTTCTGCAAAAACATGTTTATTACCCTAGATCATGAGTTTAGTTGCTTTCTTTTAAGTACGCGATGGTCCCTTGAAGTTACCATGCAACTGGAGCTCTGTAAATGCCTATTTTCTTTTGCAGTTTTTTTATATTGCAAACCTGGCCTAAGGGCATTAGAGTGCTTTAGTACAAACCAGACTATATTATACAATACGATTTACCCTGTTGAGCTGAAGCTGGGTTTCAAACCTGGTTTCTCAATATAATGAAGTCAGCAGGCAGCTCTAGCCACTAGGCTACAACATCAAACTTTAAGAAAATGGGGAAAGTGCATTTAAATATGTAGTTCGATAAATTTCAGGAAACAAGTAGATAAGTTAATTTTAAGTGTTGAATTTTCTCTGGTTCAACCTAGAACACCTTAGCTCTTCATTTTATAACCTGAGCTTACCCTGGAGACTACAGCTGTGGATAATAACCAAGACACACCTAACCATGCTTTCTCATAGTTAGCAAACAGTTGCCACTGGAAAACCACTGTGTCATTGTTCAATGCACAAGCAAGGATGGAAAAAGAGAAGACTAACTCCAACCCCAACCCCTCTGCTAAAAATTACAATTTTGCAAGAAAGACAGCCACAACATAGAGGTTTACATAGGGGCTGATTTTGATCTTGGCAGATGGATTGCACTCCATTATCGTGACGGAGTAAATTATTCTGTTGCTGTGATGGATTTCTCACCTGCAAAATTTTAGCCGGACTGACATTTTGCCCCTTGACAGGAAACGCTGTTGAGGTGGTTCATGCCAATGTATTGGAATTTTGTTGTACTGCTCCATCAAACATGATGGATCCATACGGTAAAGTTCCAAAAGTTTTTTTATTTTCAAAAACCAAACCCCAAAGAGAGTTTTTGTTCTTTTAAATAAAATATAAAAAATTCCCCTCTCGCCATGGGTGTCATCTTGTGTGGCCAAGGGGGTCATTTTTATTGTGTTACTGCTCCTGACCTCCCGGGGTATCCTGGCGGTAAATGGCAGTATAAATGGTTGTGTGTCCGCCCATCTAAATTGGTTGGGTGGACATATTTGGCAGGCAGACCATTATATTGGCGGTAAGCGTACTGCGTTGTCATTGCAAGGGAGTATGCTTACCGCCAATTTATAAATCAGGCCCATAGTTAACTATGTAAAAAAGAGGGACTTTGGGGGGTGAAAAGCTATGCAATTTCAAACAAGCACTTACAAAATAAATAGTTTTATTCTTGCCCGAAACTTACTCTATCACATGGGCATGGAAAAAGAATTATTCATCCTGGTTTTAACAGATAGAGTTGGCTAAGCTGCCAGGTGATCTTCTGTCATCTTGATCATCCAGTACTGGGTTATTTAGTGAACATGCTTGTTGCACGTAGCAATCTGAGATTTGTAATTTCACTTTTTGGAAGGACTGTTGTCTAAAATTCTATGAAGGTGTATTACATTGCCAGTAAGCCAGACATCAATGACAGACAATCCCCTGGCACTAAGATGCCCTGGCCCATAGCACATTCTCTTAAAATGGCTGAACAATCATTGACATATGGACACCACAATGACTAGTCTGGCAACGTGTCTGAGATGCAGCAGCAGTCATGGTTTTGGTTAGCGCAGGTGTGATGTGTTTGGGTCCTTGTTCACAACCACTCCTTGCTATCCTAACCTTGATTACCATTTAGCCCTGTCAGAGGTACTTTATGATTCTCTTTCTGATGGTGTGTCACACCACAGCAGAAGACTGTGCATTTGAAATGAGACACAACCCAAAGTGGTTCCCAGATGCCATAAATATCTACAATATTGGCTGTGAGCATGGAACTCACAGAAGACAACAACAAATGAGGCTTTGTGTGCTTGTCACAAAAAGTGGGATTGCTGGGGTTGCCCTAAGACCATTCCTGGACTGAGAACTAGACCATTATACAGCCATCACTATTGAAGCTTAGAACTTTTAATGAAAGAGTCCAACTTGCCTTGTCTATTCTTTTTTTAGTTGAAAAAGAAAATTGTATTGAAGTAATATAAATTAATACATTAAATACATAGAATAGAAGATACAATCTTACCTGTATAATTTGTTTATGAATTTGAAAAGAGGAGAGAGAAGGGAGGAAAGGGGAGGAAAATTATACTTATAAAATATTATTCTTAGCTTAACCACTTATATAAATACTTACAATTAGCTGTGAAGAAACATAAATAATTAGAATAAAACATAAGTATAAAAGAATAAGTGATAATTAAAAATAATTAATGGAGATTTAGGAACCTCTTCAATGCGAGAGTTGTGGGATTGTGTTACAATTACAATGATGGCCACAATCATTGTGTTACATTGTAACTGTAACACAATGATTGTGTTACAGTTACAATGATACATAACGACACCACCTCCCTCAAGCGCCTTGAGACCCTATGGGTGAGTAGTGCGCTATACAAATGCCAAACTTGAACTTGAATTACAGAAGCATCTAGAAAACGGGTGATAGGTGACCATAGGCATTCTCGTTTTATAACAAGCGATGTGGGATAGACATAAAAGAAGTGGTCCGAGTTCTAAATTAATTAATTTACAGGTTATTCTGTATTGCTCCATACAGACAAATGCCACACATTTATTTTGCTGAATATAACTGAACAATTTAAAAGATGAAATGTACAATGTTCAAATTCAATTTGCATTTATTTCTGCAATCGATTGTTTCTGTGGTTTGTTCAAGATATTGGATCTCATATATTCAACAATATTCAAAGTAATTGTAAATTCATTACATTTTAAGTGCTCTTAGTGAAAAGGGAAGGGAAGTGCAAGAAGGTGTGAGGGACTGGGTAAAGGTGGTGTGAAATTAGCAACATCGCGTTAAAATCAGAAACGCCTTTACAAGCAAGGTATTGTCAATGTTCCCAAATTACATCACACATAGGCTAGGTACATTCTTTTCTTTAAATCCTATGGTGTGTTTCATTTGGCGTAGTCTACGTTTCGACCCCCATGTGCTCTTAAGGGTTATTCATGCCTCATGTTGGGGTCTTTGTCAGGACAACGGATAGAGAGCATCAAATGACGGTCAACGTCTGTACCGTCGTATCTTGGGCGGGCCTGGGCGCGCTCCTCGAAATTTTTGAGAATATTCCTCATCGATGTATTGGGAACAGCATGTCACGTGTAGTATCCGTGGCCATTCATCGAGTTCAGTGCACAATACGCACCGTTCTGTGCTGTTTTAGTCAGCAGCCGTCCGTGCACGACGCTGCCTCGATGCATCTGCTCGCGGTGCCGCCGCTGGATGCTGGGTGATTTTTTGTACTGATCTATTGACCCAGGTCTAGGAGTTCTAAGGGCCCACCCCTTTACAACTCATACTGTGGGATAGACATAAGCTCTGTGGAACCTATGGTTGTAACAGACTCCATACCACGAGGCTTGATAGGAATTATTAGTGGTGTTTTTCCATGCTCTAGTAATTTGTTGAAAGGCAACCGCAAGGAGTAGATCTACAATATGAAAAGTATTGGGATAGGATTCCCATGCCGAAGATACACTACCTAAAAATATGTTAAGAAAAGTGAAGGGTATGTGTGTATGAAAAATCTTGTTAACCTGATTCCAGACCTGTAACCAAAAATTATGAACACAGGAACAAGTCAATAACATGTGATGTAAATCAGCAGAAACAGTGTTACAAGACCAAAAAGAAGGAGAAAGAGTAGGATTTATTTTGTGTAAAGAAGTAGGAGTTAGCAACAATCTATTATAAATATAATATAATGTTTGGGTGGTATTGGCAGCTCTGGGGGATTTTCTGATCTTAATCCAAATCTTATTCCAAGTAGAAATAGTAAGTAACATTTTCAGATCCCTTTCCCATAAAAGTTCTACCTTGGTTTTATCACAGGTCCCTGGAAAAGATAAAAACTGTTTATAGAGTTGGGATGCAGATGGAGAAAGAAATAAGAGTGGTAGAATGGTGGAAGGGGACCAGGGGGATGGAGTATTGGATGATAAACTATTGTATGTTGACTGAATTAATGTAGTCAGAGATGCATATTTAGACAAACAGGAATTAGATAGATACAAATGTGTTTGAGCATCTGAGAATGATATGCATGTTCCATTCTGAAAAAGTTGATGAACCCAATGAAGTACCTTAGCATGCCACTCTTTCCAAAAAATGACTCTACATTTAATTTTAATAAGTTTATTGTACGATAGAGAAGATTGCATAAAAAGGTCCCTAGGAGAAAGGTGACCAATAAATAAAGGCTGAAAAGATTAACAACTATTATTGGAAATAGGAAGTGAGAGAGAGGAATGATGATGAGTACAAGATAAGGATTCTTAGAAGGAGAAAGGATGAAGAAATTGATTCTCAATAGCAGTCCACAAAAGTAATCATGAATCTTCATTGTCTTCTTGAAATAAAAGAGGTTTGTTTAAGGAAAAATGCAGTATGATAGGTATAAAAATCTGGCAAATTAACACCCCCTAATTGTTTTGCTCTTTTAAGTTTACATAAAGACAAGCGAGGTTTCTTATTATTCCACAGGAATTTCAATAATATAGAATACATTGTCTTAAAGTGTGAGTTAGGGATGCTTATGGGAAGATTGGAGATATAAAAGAGTATTATAGGGACTATTATCATCTTTACAGCGTCAAGACGACCCCACCAAGATAAAAATAAGGGATTCCATCTGGAAGTGGCGTTTTTTAATTGTGTTTTTAATTCTTTTAAGTTTATTGCAACAGATTCTTTAATGGAGGATTTAAACCATAGACCTGGGTATTTTATGTTATCTGAATTCCAACGGAAACCAGAAGAGAGACAGTCTACGAAAAGACATAATGTATTTAATAGAAGGATTTCACATTTATCGGAATTAAATTTATAACCAAATACGCAAAGGACTGAAATTCCGACAGGAAGGACAATAAAGAGGATTGAGGTTGTGAAAGGAAAAGCAAAATATCATCCGCGTAAACAGAAAGTTTTAATTGATTAGAGCCGTATTTAAAACTGATTATATTAGGATTTGAACGGATCTTAATCAAAAAGGGTTCAAGAGCTAATATAAAAAAGAAGAGAAGAAAGAGGACATCACTGCCTTACCCCACGATGTAAAGGAAAAGAGGGAGGCACAAGACCGTTAGCTAAAATGGAGGTAACAGGGGAGGAGTAAAGTTAAGAAACATAATTTATAAACTTGTGTCCAAAGCCAAACCAGGACAATGTGGCAAAGATAAAGGGCCAGCCAACTCTATCAAAAGCTTTTTCAGCATCTAGAGATATAACTGGTAAAGTGTCTGTACAAAGCTTGGCCTTAAAAAGAACATTGTAGAAGAGTCTAGTGCTGTTCGAAAGATGTCTCCCTTTAATAAAACCACACTGTTCTTTTCCAATTAGATGAGGCAAAAATGTCTCTAGGCGGGAGGCTAAAATCTTTGCAAAAATGTTATAGTCCAAGTTAATTAGAGATATGGGCCTATCATTTTTACAAAGATTATGATCTTTACCCTCTTTGGGAAGAAGGCAAATTAGAGTTTCTTGAAAGGAACCATTAGACTTCCTGGAGGAATTAAAGAAGAGAAATAAAAGATGTAATTTTGGGATAAGAAGATGAGAAAAATTAGAATAAAATTCAATCATGAAACCGTTAGGACCTGGGGCTTTACCTCTTTTAATAGTTCGAATAGCAGAAGAGATGTCTTATTCCGGAATATCTTCATCTAACATAGAGAAATCCAAATCAGAAGAAGGAGGATTAATAGAAGATAAATATTGGAGTATAAGGTTTTGGGATATCGAGTTCTCAGGAGTATAGAGAGTTTGAAAGAATTGGGTTAATTCAGACAAGATTGCTTCATTTTTGTAGACTAAGTGATTATGAGAGGACAAGATAGAACTAATTTTGGTGCGCTCTTTCTTAACTTTGAGAAAGTTAGCTAAACGTTTCCCCGCTTTGTTTTGACCTCCATAGTATTTAGCTGAGGACTTAAGCAAAACTGAGTTGGCATTGCCTGTTGATAATTTATTAAATTCAAATTTTGCTTTGGTTAGTTGATCCAAGCATGATTTGGAATTTTTCTGGAAAAAAGAATGTTCTAATTGTTTGATACGTGTCGTAAGTGTTTACAAAGTAAGTAAAGAGGATTTTTTCCGTTGGGAGACAAAGGAGATAATAAAATCCCTAGAGGCTGACTTAAAGTTATCCCAGATAATCTGTGGAGACATGTCAGAGTCTCATTTTCACTGAAAAAGGTGGTAATAAATGAACTAAATTGTTGGGTAAAGTTAGAATCCAACAAAAGGGAATTATTGAATCTCCATCTACGAGTACCATGAACAGGAGGAAGAAGGTCGAGATCCAGAGAGTCGGGGGCATGATCAAAAATTAATAATGAACCAATATCTGACTGAATAATATGTTGTGCAAGTGCTTTTCAGGTGAATAAGTAGTCTAAGCGAGATTGAGAGGAGTGTACTGGAGAAAAGAAAGAATATTTTCGGAGTGTGGGATTACATAATCGCCAGGCATCTACTAGAGATCGTTGTTGAATAGTGGATGTGAATTGAGAGTGCATCGGAGAGGGAGTGAATCTAGGACGGGAGTTGCAGTTTATAATAGGATCCATAATTAAATTACAAACCCACCAACCAACGATAATCATCATGAAAATACATTAATTTAGATAATATTGTGGGCCAAAATGCAACATCTGGGGCAGTAGGTGCATATAAATTAAGAAAAGTCAAGGGAATATTATTTAGTAAAAATGAAAGAGAAACCCATCTACCCACATCATCAGAGTCTTTTGAGAGAATCTTCAAATCAAGGCGTTTATAACATAAAATAACTACACCATAACGACTACCTGTACCTAGGAAAGTAAAAACCTGACAACCCATTGTCGTTTGAGCTTATCTATTTCTTTTTCTAAAACATGAATTTCTTGCAAAAATGCTATATCGATGGTGGGCGTGGCCAAGATGGCGATGGAGTGAGACGTATCTGAGAGTCCCTCCGGGCGCCACAAGCCTTTTCAGCGTTGTATAGCTTCTATGGGGGGCCTCAGCTCACCGCCCTCCATGCTGCCTAACCTCCGGAGTCGACCGGTGTGCCCCGAACTTTGATTCTCCCCGCTGCGGTGATCATGGAGGGAGTTTGCTGCCAGGCCGGACGTGCGGAGAGCGCGCGCGGGGCCCAATGCAACCTGTGAGCGGTGAGGCTCCGGAACCAGAGGGGAGCGAAGTGGGGTGGCCGTAGCCCCCTTGGCCCCTACCGACGGAGGCGATCTAACTGGTGTCCGAGGTGCACAAGGCGGTGCTGCTGGAGAACGCGGCGACGGGTCCCTCGAGTGCCGGTGGGGCGCTGTGACGGAGAGCGGACACCCAGGCGGTGTGGCTGCAGACCGGCCACAGGACCGGGAGAGCGACGGGGCTTCCGGGCCTAGGCGGGCCCCATCTGCGATCGCCCGCTGGTGAGAGACCTGGAGACGTTGGGACCGCCCCTGCACCCAGCGAATCGGGGACCCTGTGGGCGACGGAGCGACCAGGGAGCCAGGAGAGGGCCGGTGCTTTTGGGGCCAGCTAGGCCTCAACTTCATACGCGCTGCCGAAGAGTGGCCTGCGGACGAGGGAACATCCGCCTGCGCCCGGGGTCCCGACCCCGGCTCACCTTGGCCTCTGGGGCAGGCCCAAAGAGAACCTGAAGGGCGAGCAGCGGCCCCGTGAGGCCTACAGGCAAGATCCCGCGCTTCGGTGCCAGGGAGCGGTGACAGGGGCACTCTAGATAGGGGACACTGATTTGCTGAGCGCCCTTCACCCGGTTGTGAGCGGAGGCCTCTCCCCTTGCCGCCGATCTGCACAGCAACTGCACAGAGGGGTCTGCGTGGTAGGGGAGAAGCGCTACATGGCCCCCTGAAGCCCGCTGGGCCTGCGTGACGGCGCACTGCGGTGGAGCCTCGAGAGGGAGCGGTCTGGGGACTGGTGCCGCCCAGGGGATTCGTTGGCACCAGAAGAGATCGCAGTCCTACCTGCTCGACCTGTACACTGGTGGGACCCCCTTCGAAGATAAGTAAGCCCCAGAGGGTGTGAGGGAGCGGCCGGGGCACGATTCCCTGCCAGATGAGGATACTTCTACTCAACGGCTACAGCTATGCCTGCCCCCCCTGACCTACAGATTCCCCCGCTGCCGCGCCGGTTGAAGCCTCCGCCCCTACCTGAACACTTGGACTGGAACAACTGGCTGCATTGGCTGCATCCTGATTGGAAGCTGTTTGTTCCCTGGGCCGTGAGTACTCCCAAGGCGGACAAGGCCTAACTCTCTGGGGGCCCGAGAACGGTCTTATCTGGGGGTCCGCTGCCGCGACATCCGGTTGCCGGAACATGAGAGAGAAACAGTCGCGGAGGGGGAGCACCCTCCGGGGCCTGCCTCGTGACCTCAAGGAGATCCATTGCAGGGAAGCTCTTGACTTGCCTCCCCTATCCGGTTTGGCGCCCGGGGGCCACCAGCATGGCGTCCAGAAACCGTAAGGACAAGCCTGGGAAGGATGGAGTCGGGAAAGGCTCGCAGCCGGCGTCGCCCCCTGGCTCTAGCAAGTCACCCCCGCAGGGTGACGGCAATGCTTCCGCTACCAACGCCTTAATGCTCGAGCTCTTCTCAGCCATCAAGGAGGACATCTCCGAACTCCGCTCTCAGCTGGCATCAGATTTGCGAGACGTGAGGAGAGATGTAGACGGCATTGGAGAATGGGTGGCGACCCTAGAGGAGCACGACCTGGGACTGGCGGGAGACGTGCACCAACTCCAGCAGGATGTGCTTAGACTTATAGAACAGAATTTGGACCTTCAGGCCCATGCCGAGGACTTGGAGAACAGGTCCCGCAGCAACAACATTAGAATCCGGGCGGTGCCCTGGGAGGGGGAAGGAGGAGACCTGCAAAGCTATGTGGAGGCCCTCTTCCTCGAAATCCTGGCGGAGGAAGATCTTAAGGAAATCCGTATGGACAGAGTGCACCGGGTTGGTTTGCCGCGGGGGGCGAGGTCGCCTCCCCCTGACATTCTAGTTTGCGTCCATGACTTCCAACTAAAGGAACGCACACTCAGGAAAGCGAGAGGAATTAACCCCCTGCAATTTCGAGGGCATCTCCCTCAGCTGTTTCAAGACCTGGCGGCCTCCACTTTGCAGAAGCGGCGAGACTTCCGTCCAGTAACCTCGTTCTTACGAGAACACAATGTGGCCTACTCCTGGGGCCACCCTTTGCGCCTCATCTTTCGATGGTACAACAGACTAGTCCAGATCAGGTCGCTGTCGGCTGCCCGGGATCTCCTGGGCCTGGATGACACATCTACGACCCCCAGGGACGGAGCCTCCCCGGCGAGACGACAATCATGCTCCCCGCCCTGGCAGAGAGTGGGCCGATCTGCGACATCGGAGGGACCGGACCCTTCGGCTTGCTTGCATGAGAGGGGAGCGGCGGTTGCATCAGTGGCCCTGGTAACAGAAGCAGCACCCACGGACACCTCGTCAGCGGCATGAGGCCCCTTACTCAGGTACCGTGAGTGGTTTATGCTCTCTCTGGAGAGACACCCCGGTCCTGGACTCTGGGGGAGAGAGGCCTGGACTCACACACCCTGACCCTTACGGTCATGTCCCGTTGCCCCTTTCGAGGGCCTTTTCAATGTTGTATTTCATCTTACCTTTCTCACCTTGGGTTTTCTAAAGACTGGCGTGGGGAAGGGGAAGGGGGGAGGGGGGAGGGAGGGCAGTGGTGGTGTCAGAGGGGTGTGGATGCATGATTCAATGTGGAGAGCCAGGTTTTGGTACGATGCACTGGGGGTGCTGGGGGTGGGCTGGGATTACTGTGCCTCTATTGCAAGAAATGGAGCCTTTCGGGGAATGTTCTTTCCTATGTATCATTCACTTACGAAGGGGTGTTGGAGGGGACCAGGTGAGACGAGTTGGAAGGCGGGGTCCTGCCAGGTTAATACTGCTGATTGTGCGGGGGGAGGTGTTAAATATCCAATGCCTATCACCTTGGGAACGTGTAATGTGAAGGGACTGAACTCCCCCCAGAAACGCCAGAAAGTGTGGAAATATGTGCTTGATCACCGTTTAGATGTGGTGGGTCTTCAGGAAACCCATCTAGCCCGGAAAGACGAAACCCGCCTCAAAACAAGCAATTCCCCCTTATTTATAGATCCTCGGCTTCCACGAAACTTAGAGGAGTGGCACTTTTGTTTCGCTCGACTCTCCACTTCCAGCCTATGGGAGTGCGTAGTGATAGGGAGGGACAATGGCTCATGGTCAAGGGTGGGCTCCTTGGCAGGGCGAGTACGTTCCTGGTCCTATATGCCCCCAATGTGGGTCAGAACAGGTTCCTTCAGGATCTCCTGCGTGAGGTGGAGGAATTTGTTGAGGGTGCCCTGGTTGTTATGGGAGACTTTAACTTAGTATGGGATAAAGACCTAGATAGCTCACACCACCAGAGATCCGATGCAGGCCTCTTCTCCGAGGACACACAACGCACCATGGAGGACCTGGGACTTATAGACGGGTGGCGCGCTCTTCACCCCCACTCTAGGGACTATACCATCTTCTCGCATGTCCATCACTCTTACTCTCAGCTAGATCATATTTTTTTAAGTCAGTCGCTAAGAGGGGACCTCTGTGAGGGCAAAATATTCCCCCTATCTGTCTCAGATCACAGCCTACTTGCGGTTTGCCTAAATTTGACGCCGGGTACAAACACCCAACGCAAATGGTATTTCCCATCCTCACTGACTCGAGACGAACAATCCTGTAAGGAACTGCGTAAGGCCATACGCGATTTCTTTGAATTCAACCTCGAGGATGACACCTCAATTTTTAATGTGTGGGACGCCTTTAAGGCAACCATACGGGGCACCTGTATAACTCTCAACTCTGCCCTCAATAGACAAAGGCGGGCTGAGAGGGAAGCCCTAGAGAAGGAACTCTCCGAGCTTGAGTTGGCCCATAAGCAAAACCCCTCAAGAACAACATTACAACCGCTGACGGCGGTTAGGGGCAAACTCAGAGCTCATTATAATAACAGAGCAGAATTCATCTTACTGAAACTGAGGCGCCTCTCCTATTCCCAAGGGAATAAGGTGGGGAAACATTTGGCCCGCCAACTCAGGGACAAGAGGGAGAAGGAATATATAGGGAGTATTCGAGATCCGACAGGCTCCTTGACACACCAGGCCGAAGCCAAAGCTGGCCTCTTCGGTGACTTCTACGCTGCTCTATACTCGGCGGACACTCTTGACCCCGAGGAACAAAAGGCTTACCTGGGGTTGCGCCCGCTCCCCCAGGTTTCCGCAGAGTGAAACGAGCTACTCACGGCCCCTTTCACCAGAGAGGAAGTGGTGGAAGCCATTAGAGCGCTGAAGCCCCATAAGGCGCCTGGACCAGACGGCTTCACCGCCCTCTTTTACCAAACCTTCGCCTCGGAGGTGAGTGACTTCATGGTACGACTATTTAATAGCATGGGAGAGCAGGGAGTGACTTCGGGCTCCATGGCAGAAGCCGTGATATCGGTCATCCCTAAATCTGGGAAGGACCCTTCCCGATGCGCTTCGTATAGACCTATAGCCCTGCTTAACATAGACGCCAAGTTGTATTCTTCCATTATCGCGAATAGGCTTCAGGACTTGATACCGGCCCTCATCCACCCGGACCAATCTGGCTTCATTATAGGTCGTCAGACTCACGATAACACCAGGAGAGTGATCCACCTCATTGAGAAAGCCAACAGGTTTAGGATCCCGGCGGTCCTGGTGTGTCTGGACGCCGAGAAGGCCTTTGACCGAGTCGACTGGTGCTTCCTATTCCAAACCTTAGAGGCATTTGGCTTCTCAGCCAGATTCCTATCCATGTTGAAAGCGAACTATAGCAACCCCCGGTCTAGAGTCGCAGTTAATGGTCACTTATCGGCGTTCTTTCCACACTCGCGGGGAACTAGGCAGGGTTGCCCTCTTTCTCCCCTACTTTTCGCCCTGAGCATAGAGCCCTTGGCGCTAGCCGTGAGGGAGAATCCGGAGATATGGGGATTGCCCTTCACGGGGGAGCAGCATAAGATCTCCCTCTTCGCGGACGACATCCTGCTCTCTCTTTCTAACCCGGCTCACTCTCTTCCCCACGTCCAGGACGTCCTGTCACGCTTTGAGGGGGTGGCAGGTTTCAAGGTCAACTATAGCAAATCCAACATTCTTAACCTCACGGTCCCATTGGCTGAGGTGGACTGCCTCCGGCCGCTTTCACCCTTACCATGGTCCTCTTCCTCCATTTGTATTTGGGGATCCATTTGACCCCCACTATAGGGAAGCTCTATTCTGCCAATTTCCCCCCCCTCCTAGCGAAGGTCCAGGACGAGCTGGCACGATGGAAGCCTATGTTTATATCCTGGCTGGGGCGCATTCACGCACTCAAGATGTCCTTGCTCCCCAAGCTTCTATATCTTTTCCAAGCATTACCTATTGCTCAAGAAGGAGACTTCTTCCGCCGCATTAAATCTCTGATGCTCCGTTTCATCTGGCAGGGTGGTCGTGTGCGATTCTCCTTTGCTACCCTCCGGTGCCCGAGGAGGGAGGGGTGGGTCTCCCCAACATGCACCTATACTACAAGGCGGCGCAACTGCGAGTCCTGGTGGAGTGTTCCCAGCCTATAGCCGAGAAACATTGGCTACATATGGACAGGAGTTTGTCTGGGAGGTCGATATGGGACCTAGTGTGGAAGCCCAGGGGAGATAGACCGAGGAACGCATACATCAGTACACCCACAGCCACCACCCTGAAGGTCTGGGACTCGATCTCTGGTGATGAGCATTGAACGACATTCCCATCCCCCTTTACACCGATACACTTTAATCCAGCCTTTCCCCCTGCTACATGAGAAGGTCCCTTTGATGCCTGGAGAGCCGGGGGCTGTCACGTCCTGACACATCTGTTTCATGGCTCCGCTCCCCTCACCTTTGACAACTGTATGCGCGACTATGCGGTCCAACGGTCAGAGAAATTCCGCCACACCCAGTTGTTACATTGGGCTCTGTCGCCCTCGGTTAGAGAAGCGGCCACCAGGCCACTTACCCCCTTTGAAGCCTTCCTTTCTAAGACCTCTACCATGCGGGGGTCATATCTTTCATTTACGGACTTCTTCTCTTTACCGCTATTTTCCCTAGACCACGATACATGGGCCTCTGGGAGGAACATCTAGATCGCAACATCTCGGATGAGGAATGGTCCCATCTGTGGCATGACATAACGAAACACAACCATTCGATAGAGCGTAGAGAGGCCCACCTTAAGACGATGATGGACTGGTATCTGTATCCAGCAAAGTTACGAAAGATATTCCCGAATACCTCGGATAGATGCTGGAGGGTCTGCGGCCTACTGGGAGATTTCCGCCACATCTGGTGGGACTGCCCTGTCATCCGTCCCTATTGGGCAGAGATTCTGTCTCATATCAAGGGAATACTGGGTTACCCGGTCTCGGACTCGTTGGCCTATGTCCTGTTGGGCCTCCGGGACCCGAATCTTGAGCACCAAACTAAGGCCGACAAAAAGATACTCTGGCTCTGCTTGGGAGCGGCCAAATTGACCCTTGCAGCAGCTTGGAAGAAAACAGACGCCCCAGCGCTTTCCTTATGGCATGCGAGATTGTGGAAGTTGCTAAGTATGGAGCGCATGGCTGATATCTTCCGGGGCGATTTAAAAAATTTCACTTTCCGCTGGGGCCCCCTGGTCCGCTTTCTTTCCAAGGGCTTGCCGTCTGCAGTATGCCACCCCACGATACGAACTCTTCACTTATTCCAAGTATGAATTAATCCACTCGGATGAATGTGTGAATTCGATCTGGCTGCCACCACTGGGGAGGGGGGTGGGTTTAGGGGTGGGTAGGGGATTTTGATTTTCTAGTTTTTGGTACACCAGCTACAATGTGAAAGCGGAGAGATGGACAACTTGGGGAGAGGTCTGCCTATCTTGGTATTTTGGTATTTGGTATTTCTAAAGCGCAACTATCGCTCCAAAAGGAGCATCCTGGCGCTGAAAGAAAAACAGTGTACAGAAGTTGAAAAATAGAAGGTTAGATGAAGGTCATTACATAATCATCAGGGAGGGAGTAGATCTATGTTTTAAGATGCTTTCTGAAGTGATTTTCTTGCGTTAGGGATCTGAGATTGTTGGGAATTGAATTCCAGGCTTTGGCAGATAGGAAGGACAAAGACTTGCCTCCTTTCGTTTTGTATTTAAATTTCGGCAACTTAATCAGGTCTTGATTTGAGGATCTCAGGGTCCTTAAGGGATTGTAATGGGGAAATTTTCTGATGAGATAAAGTGGACCAGTGCCGTTATATGCACGAAAATTTATAGTTAGAATTTTAAACAGGGGAGTGGCAACCAATGAAGGGCTTTCAAGGCGGCCGAAGCTGAGGACCTCCTGGGTAGCTTAAGAACAAGTCTGGCCGCTGCGTGCTGTACGCCTTGGAGCTTTTTAAGGGTGGCTTTCCTTTTGACACCTGCCATCAGACCATTACAATAGTCAAGACGTGCGAGGATTAGGGCCACTGCCACTGCCTTTCTTGAATCTATAGGTAAGAAGTCAAAGAACTTTTTCAGTGATTTAATTATGTTGAAGCAACTTCCTGCAACATTCCTGACATGCTGATCAAAGGATAATTCAGCGTCAAATAGAACGCCCAAATTCCTTGCTGATGCCACAGCTTGGGGGGGGTGCAGGGGTGTCCTCAGGCCACCATTTACTAGGACAGAATTCGGGATTTTTACCCATAGGGAGAATTTCTGTCTTATTGGTGTTGCATTTAAGGTGGTTTAGGTCCATCCAGTGGAAGACATCTCTTAGACACTTTTTAAGGTTTTGCTCAGCATCTGTAGAATCATTTTCCAAGGGGACAATGAGCTGAGTGTCATCGGCATATGATGTCACTAAAATGCCGTATGACTCTATTAAAGAGATGAGGGGGACCATATAGATGTTGAACAATAATGGGCTTAATATTGAGCCCTGAGGGACTCCAGAGTGTACATTTTTCTCTTTAGAAAGAAGAGGGCCCAGGGAGATGGTTTGGGATCTATCTGCCAAGAAGGAAATTATCCAGTCTAATGCTACATCTGTGATTCCTATATCCCTCAGTCTATCTATCAGTATGGAATGGGAGATGGTATCGAAAGCCGCCGTGAGGTCTAATAAAATCAAGACGGCTTTCTTCCCTCCATCCTGTAATAGTTTTATTGAATCGGTAAGTTCTAACAAAGCAGTTTCCGTGGAGTGATGTGAACGGAAACCCGATTACTGGGGGTGAAGGATATGATGAGCTTCAACATAATTTTTTAATTCTTTGTGGACCATTTGTTCAGTTATCTTGCCTAAGACAGGGAGAAGTGAGATTGGGCGTAGATTTGTGAGATCTGTGTGAGATTTGTTTAATTTTTTCATGAGGGGTTTCACGATTGCATGCTTCCATTCGCGGGGCACAACGCCTGAGCTCAAGGAAGCATTAACAATCTCATTAATGATGGGATTGACCACCTCAATTAGTTGATGAAGAATTCGAGGGGGGCAAGAATCGGAAGGGGCACCTGATTTACATGTCAAAATTGCCTCCCGAGTCTGAAGGAGTGTGACCGGTGTGAAGGTTCTAAGGCAGCTTGACAAATTCTCTCCACAGGGCGGAGGAATAGGGAACAGGGCTTGACGTGGAAGTTGGAAGTCCTTTTGTATTGATGTAATTTTTTCCTCACAGAAGTCCGCAATCCGGTTGCAGAAATCTGAGGAAGGTGGGATTTCCGGTTGGAGAGCTCTTGGATGAGTAAATGATTTGACAATAGAAAAGACCGTTTTTTGTTTTTGCTTGGCTGTGCTGATGGCATTGACAGAGAAGTTCTTCTTAGCTAATTTAATGGCATTGAGGTAGATTTTTCTCTGCTGAGTGTATAAACTTCTGTCTATAAGGTCATAAGTTTTACGCCAGCTGCGTTCTTTTTTCTTACATAGAAGATGTATTTTTGCTAACTCAGATGTAAACCAAGGAGCATTTATCTTCCTGTTTTTCCCTTTTCCCTGGGGATGGTTTGTAGGTAGCCTGTCCCTGATCTCCTGTCGCATCCAAGTGTGAAAACATTTGGAGCCCTGGACGGCATCTCCAGACATATTCGGGATAAGTGCATCGACAATGGGGTTGGTCTTAAAATTGGCTTCTACTCGTGTCCAGTTGACCTGGTTCACTGGATTATAGGTGAGTTTAGCTATTTGTTGGGACCATGGAAGTTTAATGTAAAAGGGGATCAAGCAGTGGTCTGACCAAATTTGGGGGACAGGATTTTGAGTTTCCAGAAGGGGAAAGTTAGTACATATTCCGTCAAGGGTATGACCTGCTTGGTGGGTGGGTTGTGTCACTGTTTGTTGAATGTTGAAGATCTCCAAAGTTTGGAGGAAATTCAGAGCATGCGTGTCAGATGTAGATTCTAATTGTAAATTAAAATCACCCAGAAGTGTAAAGTGTGGGTAACGAAGTAGAAATTGTCCCAAAGAATCACTAAGTGAATCTAAGAACTTTACGGCACTGCCTGGTGGGCGATAAATCAAGCCACCTGAGAAAGAGGAGGACTCATGTAGCTTGATGGAAAAGCCCAGTCCTTCGACACCCTTAAGAGGAGCTAAAGTAAAGGTGTGACATTTTATATGGCTTTTGAGCCCCACAGCTACTCCTCCTCCCTTCCCCTTCGGTCTATCTTGTCGAAAGATAGTATAACCAGGTGGGAGAGCAACTGCTAAGTCCGGGTTGCTGTTCTCTGTTAGCCATGTCTCAGTTATGAAGAGACAGTCTAACTGTGTGTTTACGATAAGATCATTAATATCTTGACTATGGCAGCCCATGGAGCGAGCATTTATCAGCCCCCCCTTTAAAATGAGAGTGGCTGGCCCTAGTGTTGTGGGTAGGTTTTGAGTCTTAACTGGGGCCCAGAGTGAGCGCCAATGACAAAGGCGACATGAAAAAGGACCCTTAATTGTGTCCATATCAATCCTACAGGGACAGCCTGTGAGCGTATTAAAGCTCATAAGCTCGCTCACCTGGTATGATCGGGCAGGGTGAGGTGGACCAGCACTTCCTGCGCCTGGCGCGAACTTAGCGCGGACGGGCACGGACGGGCTTTCCTTTGGCGCGCCCGCTGCGCCCACCCGCAGCGCCCGCCCGCTGCGTGGACGGGGACTGTTGGTCTTCATATACAGGTAGAGGAGGGTGGGGGCGTCGCAAGACTGGAGCGCTGCCCTTCTTCCACCCCAAGATGTCGGCCGTCCCTGTGTCCGGTCGCAGCAGCTGCCAATCGCTGCGTGAGGACCAGGGTTTGAGGTGCTATAAGGACAGGGGTGAGTGCTGTTTTTTTAAAAAGGGAAAGTGAGTCTTTCCAAAATTATCCAAAGCTAATTTGGCACTGCGGCGTCGCCCACCTCAGTTCTGGGCTCCAACGGAGTTCGGTTCCCGCCTCCATGGCTTAGACTACAGCTCGTTTGCTTCCCAGCTGCTTTGGTCTCCCTTGACCCAGAACTCTATGCTTACCTTTGACTCTCGCCATCTCTCTTGCCTGAATATATATAAGCCCCCTGCGTGGGAAGTTGTGCGGAACTGTCGCATATTTCCTGTCTTTTTTTTTTTTCTCTCCTCTTTGTCTTTTCGTGTTGCAAACTATTAATAAAAACAACTTTGACAAAAAAAATGCTATATCACATTTTGAATTAGATAGGTGAGAAAGTACCTGTTGTTGTTTTGTAGGAGAACACAAACCTTTAACATTCAATGAAACACCTTTCAAAGTCATCTACGAATAAACAATGAAATATAGCTTCAAAGTAGAAATAATAGAGCACTTAAAATTCAAGAATAATCTATACATGATAATAATCAGTATACATTTTTGAATATGTCTATTCTGACAGGAGACTAATTTTGGACATGCATTGCACACTTTTTCCCTGGTAATGGGACGGTTCTGCTGTTCATCTTACTAGAGGTTACTTTAGGGAAATCAAGCATATAATTTTTGGAAATTAATGGTGTGACACACCATTAAGATCAGTTGTTTATTAATTAGATAAACATTCGAACAGACTAATACTTATAGCTTAAGCCATTATCATAGTTTTGGGGGCCTGGAATAGTCTGAATGGTACTTTTTCTAGGAGTGAGAGGGTTTAGTAGTTGTATTGGTGCTGTCACTGGCATGGCTGGAAGGGGCAATGGGTGATGCAAGCTGCAGTGGCCTCTGCGGAGGGCTCAGCACTTTTTTTTTTTTTTTTTACAAATTCAGCACTGGAGGGGACACACATAACACATGGAGGGGTACACAAGTGGCACAAAAATGGGAAGAAGTATAAGCTTCTCTACAGGTTTGTCAGAAGGTGTTGCGAGGCCTGGAACAAAAACACACTGCAGGGTCCTCTGGATGCTCATTCGTTTATGCCAGGTGCAAGAAGCACTTGTTTTCTAGGTCTCTGAATTGCATTATCTTGATGAAGACCCTCAAACTGCCACAGGTCGAAAGGCTAACAGCTATTTCTGCAATTGGATCACAATGTTAATGGACTGATATGGAGTCTGAATTTCCATGTTTTAAATATTATAAACTGTGTCAAAATCATTGCTGTCCTATTGCTGTTTGTATTCTGTACACCTTGCATTTTTTAAACTTTCATTCACTGTGTGATCATCTTTACACTCAGGAAGCAGAAACGTCAAATTATCTAAGTCTAGGAAGGCCTTCATTGTGATTATACATGGCTCAAAAATTAACATTGATCAAGGAGTGATAGACGTGGAAGTTGACTGATTTCCGACGGCTTCCATGTATGTCTCCAACTATGACGGGTCAAAAGATTTTGATGATTTTCTCTAATATTTGATTAGTGAATCAAAGCATTTATAATCGGAGAGGGCATTCATATTGTGCTGGATGCTAACTTTGATAAGGATTCCCTCGATAGACTGAGGCATTGACAAACCTGCAAACAACAGTGTAAAATGTCCTTCGATATCTGAATTTGGGGCCCGATTTAGAATATGGCAGAGAGGGTACTTGTTGCAAAGGCATCGGAGTACCCTCTCTGCCAAACTGAAGGTCCGTCTGCCGGATTTACAGATAGACGGGCCCTCAATATGTAGATGGCGAAGACCACTTGGTCTCTGCCACCGACATATCTTTCTGACAGAGTAAGGGCTGTCTGAGGTTTGGCCAGGTGTCCACCTGCCTGATTTAGAGGAGGAGACACAAGGCTAGTTTTTACTTTTAAAAACCGCCACCCTAAACATAGCGGTATGTAAAAGTAAAAACTTTTAAAGGCCCTTCCCCCACCCCAGAGAAAACTCCCATGGCTAGGGGGAGTCGTTTTTTTTTTCAAAAACAAAATCTCACTTTGGGTAAATGCAGGGGCGTAACAAACACCCCGTAGTCTTCAGTATGTGAAGGGGGCCCCCTCAGCTCATCTGTAGAGAGCTTTGAGAGAGAGGCTTGCTCTAAAGCAGCTGCAGTATGCAGTATGCAGCCTGCACTGAGCTCCTCAGGCTGACCCAAGACTGAAGAGAAACAAAGTAACAAGTTATATTGTTTCTCTTCAGTCAGAGCCAGGAGCCAGGCCCGGAAAAAGGATGGGGTCGGGGGCCTTCAGAGACAGCATTCACCACAGGGCACATCCTCTGAGAAGCTTCGGACGAGGCAGCACAGAGCTGACTGGGGCAGGAGAAGGATTGCAGCGCCAGGAACAAGATCTGCTGGGACGCATTGGAAGGTAAACAAGCATTTGCATTATATGGTTTAGCAATATATGCATTTGCATATATGCAAGTCATATATAGTTTGAATTGGAATTGTTAGTTGTGGAATTGTGTTGTGTGGATTGGATCTGTGTAGTGAAATAATGTGGCATGGTGTGCAGTGTAATTGTGGGGATAGTAATTGTGTGGTATTGAGTGTACTGGAATTATGTGGAGTGGGATTGTGTGTCATGGAGTGGGCTTGTGTGTCTTGGAGTGGGATTATCTGGAATGGTATTTTGTTTTGTGGAGTGGGATGTAGTGGAGTTTACTTATGTGGTGTGCCGTTAAATATTGTAGCATGATGTGGAATTTTGTGGTGTAGATTGGATGTATGTGTTATGTTGTGTAATTGTGTTGTTGGTTTGAATTATGTAGTTTGTTGTTGAATTATGTGGTGTGGAATGGAAATGTGGAGAGTTGAATTTGTGTAACGTGGAAGTGTGCGTTGTTGAGTGAAAATGATGTTCAGTGGTATTATGAGGCATGGTGTGAAGTGTAGTTATGTGGAATGTTGCTACGTGGCATAGACTGGATTTATGTGGAGAGTATTTATGCAATATGGAGTAGAGCATAATTATGTGGAGGTAAACTATGTGATCTGAGTAGTATTATGTGGAGTGTAACTATGCTGTGTGATGAATTGTGTGGGGATGAATTGTGGAATTGTGTGGTGTATAATTGTGCGGATTGGAATTATGCAGCATGTTGCAGAGTTGTATTTTGTGGAGGGTAATTATTTGTTTTGGAATGGAGTGTAAATATGTTGTGTGAAGTATAATTATATATGTTGAAGTGAAATTATGTGTAGTTGAATTGTGTTGTGTGGAGTGTAATTATGTTGTTTGGAGTGGTATTAAGTTGTGTGGAATGTTATTATGTGATGTGGAATTATGTGGTAAGGAGTGAAGTGGGAATATGTGTTTTTTAATTTTTAGGATTGTAATTAAGTGGTATGGAATGTTGTAGGGTTAAATTATTTATAGTTGAATTGTGTGGCATGGAATTATGAGATGTTCAAATGTGCTGTGTGTGGTAGAATTATCATAGCTGCCAAGGTTTCAGTTTGTGATGTGACATTTTTCATAATTTCAGTGTAATTATGTGTGACATTTCAACAACTTTGAGTGACACTTTCTCGTGAGCAAAATCAAGCAATGAAGAGGAGGGAAACATAAAAATATTAGAAATTACGCCCATTTGACCAACTAGAAACTCTAAGAAAGTCACTGAACTAAAGTGCACTGACAGCAGACTGCTGAAAACTGAGCAGAGTCAGACTGTGTGAATGTCACTCATTATTACAGTTAAATTATGAAAACGTCACACTTACCAATCTGTAACCTTGGCATCTATGAGTGACTCAGTGTGAAAATGTGCTCTACTTGAGGTGTATTCCTCTGCACCCTCATGGTGGCCAGCCTGCCAGGTATTTTTGCAAACTTGCAAGCGCCAAGCAGGTTTCCATCAGCTACATGTTAATGTAACTACAAAATAAATACATAGGATGTTCTCTGCAGAAATCTGAGGTTTGCCTGCGCCAGGTTACACTTACTCCAGCACTTTAAAAGAGGCAGTTCATTCAAGGTCCAATCAGACATCCCATATTGTCTGGTTACTCTGCGTAGAAATGCTGCAAAAAATGTTTTAAATGCTAATCTGTGGTCAGATTAAACCTTCCAAAAAGAGCTGCTTTTATCTATGAGCAATCAGTCCGTTTCTGGGATGCTAAAATCACAATAAGACCTAGTGACCTATCCTGTAGTGCCTCCTCAGTGATCTTCTGTCTGAGGTAGGGTGCAACTGGGATCTAACATGTTTTAGGACTATGTGGTCTAGACTTCCCTGGGCTGAAGTGTTTAGTCAATTTAGCCAGGAGTGGGAGGAGGGGAGATCCGAGCCTGAAGCAGTATGAGCAGTGGTGTCTCTGATGCTCTCAGACTAGAGTTAGGCCACAGCTCCCTGTGCCATGGTAGGCACCTAGTTCCTCGGCGCAATCAGCTCATCTGTGGAGCAAGGTCTGTAGGTGCATCAATACGACACCTGCTGGACGGAAGGGGACCTGAGGCCTTTTCTGTGTGCCTGTCAATTGGACCTCACGGGCCTGTGACCAGCAGACATAGGCCCCAATTTGAGAGGCTGGATGAGGCAATATAGTAGACTGTTAGAGCATGCCTCTCGATGGACTCTAGTCAAAAGAGGAGCATTGAGGACCGCGGGAGAGCCAACAGGCGTTGGATGGCTGCGAGGTGACTGACCACAGTAACAGGTGGAACTACGAGAGATGACTGGAGGCGCTAACCCTCTGAGGAGCAATAATTCTTGGCAGTAAGGGGAGGGGAGGTTATGTCTATGCACTCCGAGAGTGTATTGTGCGGTATCAATACAATGTCACCTGAGTACAGTAACACTTTCAGAAACCGTTGTCACTCATTTAGGAATTACTCAATGTAACACCCCTAATCAGTGCAGCTATATATCTATCTTGCATCTGACAAAATCAATGCTCTGACACAGGTAGGAGTTACCAATACACCTAGGTCACAGGAGTTACGGGACCTTTGGAATTAACGTTTTTGTTTTTCATTCCGGTGTGTCTGCTGCTTAAAGTAGCTATTCCTTTCCATGTGAACGTTTCAAGCAAAACAAGTAGGAATCAGCCTGGAAACAGACTCCCGCATGTTATTCCTTTAATACTTACTCATCGTTATTTCTGTTCCCCCAACAACAAAACAGCAATGAAATTGGGCACTTCAGAGCTGTGGTGTCATCGTGTTGGAATCTTAGATCCCGGCTCCTCCATGCAGAGCAGCCGTTTTTGCACATCACTCCCTGCAGGGAGGAGGAGGTCATATCACCCACTCCGGAGCTCCGGTGCCCTTCTGAAGCCCCTCGTTCCCGTCAGGAACCAGTCCTTGCATATGTCGCACTTGAAACGGCTGACATCGTAGGGCTGCCAGTGCATGGCGCACGCCTGCAACAAATCCTCACAAGATCTAGCTTTATGGACATACTACGGAAATACGGCAAAATGTTGTGGGCATAGAAATGCGACATTCATTACAGGACTACCACACGGGCAGCTGTACTGCATAATGAAATTTACCGAATCGCATTTAGGAGACAGGGAAGCACCAGAAAACAGACGTCGGCCACATGCAAAAAATACTACACCAGCATTGATTAGCAGCACTGGTACCCGAGGAGGCGCGATGCCTGTAATGCGTGATTCTGCATTTCAGTGTGGTGATGCGGATCACCACACTGAAATGCGTTAATCTAACGCCAGATGCATGGTACTTGGCAGGGCTGAATTAGGTGACGTGGATTTGGACAAGCTGTGTACGCTAAGGCTTTTATGTCATGGGGTATAAAGTGGACGTTTGTCTATTTTTCTTTTTAAAATTATATGGGCTGTTTCTTTACCTTCCAGTACTTTCTGAACAATTTGTTAAGCTAAATTGTATTGTTGCATTTTGTGCGCATTCAGGGAAGAACAAGTGTCTGGCTGACATGCCAAAAATCATCCTACATCTAGGTATTAACTTCCACACTTCTAAGACCGTTTGTAGATTTAATATCATTGTGTGCATCATGCAGAGGATGAAAAGTAGCAGGAACTGCTTTGATGCCGTAGAGGCTAGCAGCAAGAACTGGTTTGGAGTGGTCAGTTGAAGAGATTGTTTAACATGTTTTAAACTACTACAGTGGCATTGGGGAGGGCAGCAGCTGAAAGGCTCTGTCTTTACTGGTAGGCAGTGGTTAGATGGGGACCGGCCATCAGTCTTTCTGTCGGTGGTGGACAGGGGAGCAGTGGGCGGCAGTCACTGGTTCACAGTGACATCTGAAGGGTGGTTTTAAAGGTGGGCGTAAAAGCATAACTGAGGGTTTCTTAGGGGTGAGAGTAGAGTTAATGGACGCGCTAGTAGCAGGCACGAAGGCAGTGGTCTTTGTTTGGAGGGGGTTTCCTGAGCAGGCTTCGCTTGAAGGTGGGACATCAAGAAGGAGGATGTGTTTAGTGGGCTGGCTGTAGGCAATGTTATGTAACTTTGCTGCAGGGTGCAGCAGCGGTATATACTGATATATGTAAATCGTCCAATGAAAGGGCGGATGTGATCAATAGAGACACCAGAATCCTTTTTTATGGCAGTGGTGAGACCATGCAGTATGGCGGGTTGCTGGCCTGAGAGCTCTCATACTGACAAGGAGAATGGGGGGTCCCCCTCAATGTACTTTGCAGGGGGGCACACTCAAGTTTCGTTAAGCCACTGGGAAAATGAAAGTATGCAGTGCGGCACCATCATGCACAGTGCACTTTCAATGCATTGACGGGAACCTCCGTGACAGCGATTCCTGTAAATGCAAGAGATGTCCACTGGGCTGGCAGACAACTCTGACCAGCAAAGTCAAAATCAGGCCTTTAGTTGAGATCCGGAGTTTAATACATGTGAGAGAAAAATGATATTCACATTATTCCAGAAAACATAGGAGCCTTCAAGGATACCCTACTGTTTAACAGATTTATTTTCGGTGGCAACAGTGGTAGTCTCGTGCGTGTGCTCATACATTGTGTCAGATCTTGCAGGAGAGGCATGGGCTGTAAGGCTACATGGAAATAGTCAAAATGCAGGCAGGTGAACAGTGGACCAAACGTCACACCTGAACCCCTTTTACAACAGAGAAACTGAAGGGCTCAGCTATCTAATTGTTCGATTTCAGCCAACAAGTAACTGATGATGGAGAGGTCAAATCACAGGCGTACTTTGTATTGTCTCATGAATAGAAAGATTGAATAAAAGCAGGAGGAAACTACCAGAACGTTAGAACTCTAATGTTAAAACATAATAAAAAATAGTACAGAAAGCATGAGTTTATGTCAACTAAGACATCACTGTTAACAGGGTCAAGGGAAGGACTGGATGAATGGATGGCTAGGTGGACGGCTTAACTAGACCCAATTGTTTCTACAAACTCTGAAGAAAAACACATTTAAAAAACAGTCAGAGCAGATAAATAAAATAAAAGAACTGATGCGAGTCGGATTCGATGAGTTGCATTTCCCATTAAGGCACAGATCTGGTCGCGCCCTGCCTCGCGCAGCTCTCAACCCGATGATGCACACCGCTGTCTCTTCCCAGACACAGAACTTGCTAAAATGTAATTAACTCGCGGAGCAAGCCTGCTCATTTTACAGAAGTGCATAATTACCATGTCCCCCTCTTTGTCAATGTGGCAGTCTAAATCAGATCATAAAGTGGCCTGCTCTTTTCAGTTTTCACTATTGCGTCACCAGAACTTTCTTGGAGGCTACTGTTAGGACAATTAATTAAAAAAGAAACATGTTGTTCCTGTATTTACCAGTCGGAGCTGACTTCTATTTTCCATTACAGTTTCCCTCAGGCTTTAGAAGAATAAAAGACACGATGAACACAAAAGTCTTCGTTATTGCTGATAATAAAATGGAAAGCAATTTTATTTCTAAGTGAAATAAACAACGAATGAAATCTTCAATTGCCTTCCACGGAGTTTCCCCAGAGTATTGTGTAATGAGTATGTTGGTAATGTCTAAAGCTAATGTTTGTCCTTGAGAGCACTCCCACCATTTATTCACTCTTAACTGAAACTAAGCTGCAGCTCGAACAAGCACTGGCAAAGCCAATAGGTTTCGTCCATGCAACGTCTATTGGCTTTGTCAATGTATTATAGGTGGGGTCCAAATGCAGGGTCTGGAATTTTTCGCACTCTGGAGATCGTTTTATGTTTTTTAATGTCCTGTCACGTCAGCGGGGTGAAGAGGGGCGTCTGGCATGGTCTACTCAGTCTAATTGTCTGTTCTGTTTGCTGTTCCTGATCCGAACTGGATCAAATCAGGATGGTGTGACAGGACATTACAAAACACACATTATCTCAACATCACGAAGAATTACGACCCTGCATTCTGACCTTACATCTAATAAACAAAGGAACTAGCTAAGGGCCTTGAAAGCCCCAGGTCTGCGCACCACAGGGTGAAAAACACGTAGGCAGTTACTCTTTGAATAAGAAAAAATAAAAAAAGAATACAAGTAACTCTGCTACATCAATTGATTAATAAAACAACTCTATGTAATATAAATGCAGACATTAGGAGGTGCAAGAATCTCAAGCCCACATTTGACCAGGAATGTGCACTGAACTTCTGGAATGGGACACAGTGACAAACTGGGTTGAAGCCAGTTTGGACTCGGGCAGCACAAAATAAATGTTTTTAACATTAATGTTCCACATTAATATTCCACTATAGATCAGTCGCCATATTTTAAGCAAAATACACATGCGGTGATAAGTTGGCTAGCAGCCTCTCACTGAACTTGGTCCAAAATGCCAGCATCTATGTCAGTGAAATCAAATAACATCTGGGGTAACATACAAAAAAGTTGGAATCCTTAACTACATCAACTTCCATGTTATGACTAATTGAGATAAGTCAGAACCTTTTCATATTTTTATGGTACATAACAAGGGTGCTAGGCTGAGTACAGGAAGTTGTTGCCTGGTACTATCAATCTCTTCAATCTATATTTTATAAAGGCAATCTGGCAGCTAGGTCCAGTCGGGAGATAGTCAATTTCTGATTTCAAGGCGTCTATGGGTAAACTCAATGGCAGTTTAAGCAGTGGTTTCCAGAATTTCCTCTCAAAATAGCCTAAACAGCTTGAGACCTCATAGCACGGTGCCATATGAAATTTGACTTCCCACTTTTGCTTGGTAAATTCTGTTGAGGTGGGTGGAAAAACGCTGATCCTGGTTATGTACCATTCTCAAGATGACAATCCATTTAAAGTTCCTATTGATTGTTACTTCAAAGTACTTAAAGCAATCAACTTCTTTAAATTTTGTGTTATTAATTAAGAATGTTTTCTTGCTTTGACGTTAGTGTTGAAAGTCATGATTTTGTTTTTTTCAGTAAGAGTTTTTGTTTGTTTAACTGTATTGTTCCATGGCTGCCAGTTGTGCCTGCAGGCCACTAGGAGTCTTGGAGATCAGGTGTGAATGATCGGCATATAAAGGAGTGGGGGTCTTGCAGCCGTTAATACCAGAATATCTTCATAGCTGATTGTCACTTCTTAAAGACCACCACAAACCCCAGGGAAACCGTCAATCTTGGAGAGTTATGCTACTATTATGCAAGACGTGCAGTAGAGCATCATTGATAAAGGAAGGATTTCGCATGGAAGGCATAGGTGACAGAACACATCCTTGGTTAGCATTTTCTACCGTGAAGCCCTGTTGAGCAGTCGCTAGACAGCAAATGTCCATGTACCTCTGCTGCCCACAGATATCCCTATCCAATATTCCATGGTCACTTTTTTCCCAACCTTTGCATCTGGTAGTCCTCAGAATGAATCACCCCTGCTGACAAGGGCGAGTCAGACCGCAGGTTCTTGCCCAAGGCTCTCATAAACTATGCGAAAGATAAAGAGAACTAAATCATGTATCGAAATTTTCCTGCAAGATCAATTAAATAGTAGACATTGTGCTTGGCAATAGTGTTGAGATTCATCCTACTAGTGCCTACCCTGATAACTATGTGCAGGCATGGTAGTGGGATAAATCATCAGTCGGAAGACTTTTTTTAAATAGAAATTTACTCAGCAGACTAAATTGTTATATACATTAATATACAGTCTGTTATCTTTTACTTAATACTTTTTATTTAAAACTCTGCTTGGATATTATATATATTGTGAATAATAATTGTGCTAGCTGAAGCAGATATTGCATAGGCAATGAAATGTCGGTCATTTCAAAACCAAGTACCATTACAATATAAACACAACAGTCCTCTTAGAAGAATACTGACAAGAAGGGCTCTGATAGAGTTTAACTCTTCTGTGGAAGTGGAGTAGTCACAAGCGCAGGGCAGCCGGGCCTCTTTGCCCAGGTTCACGATCTTTTGGTCTCGCACTCTTGTTACTTGTTTCAATAACAAAACAGGAGCCTGACGAGTTCCTATTTAATGTGGCTAATACAGTGGTTTCACTTTCACTTGATTATGAGTTTCTAATTATGAGCTGCGTCTTGGATCAGAAAGCTAGAAGAGGCCGCAACAGTTTTGGACCCTAGCCCCATCAACGCTTGTCATTTTAGCCTCTGTGGTGCAAAAAATATCTCTTTATGGACAAAACCTGTGAGGATATGAGCCAAGCAGCTGCCTTTGATCAATGCAGATTCTGCAGACTACTTCCAAAGTCTTTGTCAGTAAGCTCCCCACTGGTGGACTCAGTCAACCAGCTTCCGAGTCGGTTCTTTCACTAAGTTGCTTGTCCCACAATCTGAAAGTAAGTAACCAAGAAACGCCTCACTTCACATGAGCTTGGGCTTTACCTCCTCTCACTATGCCTTGGTTTGAACTATAGACTCTCTCTAGTCTCTTTAGCATCCTGACAATAAGATGTTTATCGCTCTACATAACTCCTATATTAAGGTGTAAACAGCTGTTAACTCCTGAACAGAGAGCAAACGCACTTAGTTGTGTGCCATTTCCTAGGAGCGGTACTGCCTAATATTTAAAGAATTGGTAGTTGGGCTGTTTTTATTAATAGATCACAGGCTTTTTGCATATGGTAAGACAACACACTAGTGATGCAGCGATGGGTCAACCCTCTTACCTTTGTTTGATGCAGCGATGGGTCAACCCTCTTACCTTTGTTATCCGATGGACCTTTTCTTCACCAACTGAGAGGTAAAGGGAGTTAGAATTTCAATCAATCAATTCCAATTAACAGTGCAACCTATGTGCTTACATAATACGGACCAGGAATCAGTGACTACAGTTAAGTAGGTTTATTACAAGATAGCAGTCAGGTTAAGATAAACAAACCTTAGTACCTTGTGTTAGAGATGCAGAATAACAACCTGGAAACCCAACCTTTAAAGAAGACTAGGTGCACCCATAGGTGGCAAACAAGAAGGCCAGTCACAGCAATACAAAAGATCAATTAGAGAATTTGGTGATTTGGTTGTATACATGAGGGAACTCTAAAATCATCAAGGTTAAGGTCCAAACTAAGGAGGATGGTTCAATAACCCGGAAGGATCTAACAAATCAGGGAAAGGTAGAAAATTAAGAAAAATGCAGGGAACTGCGAGAAGTTATCAGCATTTCAGAAGCTCTGTCAAGAGTCATCTTGGGTCAGGGAAGTGAGTGTTAGCCCAAGCCACACTCAGTAAGAGATTCAAAGGGAATACGCATAGTGGTCTAAACCTCTCAAAGTCCAAAGGAAAGTGGCATTACCTCAGACAGTATGAAAACTAGTTATTTCCAGAATCTCCAAAGTAACATACCTCTGTTCGCATCATCAGGGGCTTTATTGTCCTATCCATTCTCATGTGGTAAGCTGCAACATTAACGAAATATCCCAGGCCATACATTGGAACAACATGGTCCTTGATCACCTGTGGCACTTTGCAAACGTGCTGAATGTAACCCTTCACTTAATGATCTGGCTCTCCATGTTCCTTGTCAAGGTCCTTTTCTCAAACTTTCTCTCCATCACTAGTACAGAGTTGTATCCATTCTCAAACTAACAAACAATATGAACGTACCTGCAAGAAAATAGACATGCAAGCAGAAAATAGAAAACAGCAGTTTATGCAGAAAGAAATACAGGTCTAGTCAGGACAACGTAAAGTATTCAATCAATGGTGCACATGCAATATGCATGCGCACATTCAAACAACTGAATAAAAACTGTCAGTACATTAGCTTCACATTAAAGTTTCATAAAGGTAAAATTACTTTGAGTACACATCTTTAAATGTGACTAAGAATTACATTTAAATGCAAATTGGAAACATTAGTGCACACATTTCATAAATCCATTGTCGTTTCTAAGGTAAATTATATTTTAATGGTGTGAGTACAGTTTTCCTCAAGTCTCAAACGAGTATATCATTTAATAAAGTTAGGACACACAGTATATATAATTCTACAGTGAATACACTTCAATAATGAGGTCAAGTGCAACACTTTACATTAATATAGTTAGGCCAAACAATGAACTGATGCTAAATGCACATTTATTTTGTGTATTTGTGACGTGTAAGGACAAAGCCAAAATTGCGCTGCTCCACTAGAAATATGTGATATACCTAGAGACAGGGTAAAAGCATTTCAAACGCGAAGCTGATGTACGGAATGGGGTAAATAAGCTGTACCCTTTGAACCTGAGAAAGCTGCTTTAGTTCATTTAGAATGCAAGCTTCTGGAGGCTGTCCAACAAACGTCACAGCTAAAACGAGTTTCCTAATGAGTTTAATGAATGTTGAACTCATTCTGTCCTTCCGTTTAGTGATTTAATAACCAACACGAAAGAAGGTAAATTATTTATGGGAGACTTGGGTGACTTTAAAATTGCCAAGGTCTACCAGACCCTGATCTCTAACCAACCAAATAATTTTAAAGTTCTACACGCGGTATGGGAGGCTGATGTAAGTACATTAGAAAATGAAGACTAGACCGAGATACTGGGTTCCCTCAGAGGAGTGGCAACTGCAGCAAGGCTCCAGCTAATTCAATTTAGGTACCTCCACAGGGTCTATCTGACACTATGGTGTATGGAGGTGATCCCAACCCCCGCATGTCTCCGCTGTGGTGCAGAGGAAGTCACATTCTTTCACACAGTGTGGAGTGGTCACATGCTTGAGCCAGGTACTGTCATGGCAAATCCCATTTAACCCACGGTTAACCCTCCCCCATTTTATGGATGATGTGGGTGGGAATAAATAGGCCTGGAACTGACGCTTGCTCAATGAAACATAGCTAAAGAAAAGAAGGCAGTAGCCCCACCGTCATGATTGGTCTGGAAAAAGGGTATGGACCACTGTATGGTCATGGAGATTGCAGCGTATAAAGCTAGGGTATCCCCCCCCAAAACACCCCAAGATATGGAAGAGATGGTCAGAATATAGGCAAATCGAACTAGCACCAGCATCTGGAAGATGAAATTTGGAAATTTCAGGGCCCAAAAGAGACTGTACCGGACTGATCTATCTTTGAATATGGGTTCTGTAACTGTGATGTATTACATTTATTTTTCTGAACTTCTTTTACATGGGGGGGTGGCCAGTCGGACTGCTCTATTTTTTTATGCATATCGAATTTTTTGATGCATCTGACTGTTTTATGGGTCACACTGGCCGTGTTGGATTCTATGCACATATCTAAAAAAAAAAGAAAATAACTAACATGAAGAAACACGCTCTGTCTGTTGGTGTGTATGCACCTGCAGCAGAAAAACATGGCTGCTCACGAGACAGTTAAAAGGACATTAGAATCCATGGACAGCAGCACTTTGATGCCTCCGGGTTGTTGCATAATACGGAACATTTGGAAAACAACGCTGTAGCTTCTGCTGCGCGAGTTCCTTGTCACTCACACACTAAAGTGCACGGGGCCGTGGCGTAGGTATAATAGCATTACAGGAACTGTTGCTAAGCAACCTGTTCAAAATTGTGAAGACCTTTACTGGACATATTGAACGGTAGAACGCAGACTGGCAAACTAATAGACAGTATAGAATATGGGTGCAGGCGGAGCGATAATTTACTAAAGTATAGATTGATATTTTAAAGCATTCTATGCATTTTAGGCAGTGTGGGAATACCTCACTGTACATTACACATTATGAAAACATTTTGCTTGAGATTCTTTGCTCTGAATAGTATAGATCAGATTGTTTATTGAAAATGACTCATAGTAGTAACTACACTCATAAGGTACTTATCTACAACTGAATTGGCCTCAAGGCGCTGAAGAGCAAAGATAATTATACTTTACTTATTTTATTAACCCTGGAACGATGGAAGATTAATGGGTCTCATCGGTCCGCGAACCTTGACCTTCAAACTAGGCAAAGATATTTAGAGCAAGTTCATTAGCACCTTAAGTTATATTTCCTGAAATTGTAGGCCCTGGGGCCACAAGCCACCAAGACCACTGCGCCTGGAGAGATGGTCGGTAAGTTGCAGTCGAGGAAGGAAGGTACGCAGACAAAAAAATTGCACAATTATGAAGGACAACACAACTGAATACTGTGAGAAATTGGGCTATTGGTCGGGAGGAGTGAAACCGTTCTCAAGAAACAGCCACAATCCTTGTAATGGTAATCCACACAAAGTTACCAAATTACCTGTGCTCAATGCTCTGCTAGTGGGGCACAAAAGCAGTCAGGCTTAATTTAAAGGCAATTTGTAAAGGAGTTATGAAGCACACAAACAGTAATAAAGCGAAATCACAATACAAGGAAAATTCAACACTAATCTAGGAAAATGGAGTACATTGTAATAAATAAAATTATACCAGAATAACAAAAATCCAATTAATAGAACGGGAGATATGCAATTATAAGTAAATATAGAGTTTAAAAGCACAAAGCTCCAATTGAAGTCACAAGTTCAGGCCAACCAACGAGGAAGTGCAGGCCAAGGCACAGGACCAAGTTTGGACCGCCGGGAGTTGCACCTTATGCCCTTCGTGTGAGGTCTGCACAGCACTACTTTGTGAGGCTTTGCTTCGCTTGGCGTTGGTTCCAATTAAGCATTCAACTGAGCGGCAAGGCTTTGGGGTGCTTCTCATCAGTTCCTGTGAAGCTTTCAGCTGCGAGGCTTTGCAGTGCTATGTGTTGAAAGGCATCCATCTGATGAAGCTCTCAGCTGTGAGGCAGGGCTTTACGTCGCTTGGCGTTAGTTCCGATGACGTTCTCATCTATATGGTGCGGCTTTGCGGGGCTTGGCGTTGCGCCAGAGTTGATGGAAGTTTCAAACAGACACAAAGGAGTGCTCTCTAATGTCAGCCAAATGTCCAGAGCCTGAGGGGGGGGGGCACTTCTTGGGAATCAGGGACTCACTCCATCAGAGTTCAGCAGAGCTCAGACAGCTCCAGCTACACTCCAAATCCAGAGCAGCAGGCCAGCTTGGCAGTTGCAGGGAGTCCTATGGAGGTTTTTGTGTCCCTGTAGCTCAGAACAGGAGTCCGGCCAGCTAGCCCTTGGAGTAACTCTGGAACTCCTGGATTCAAGGAGCTGATCTAAGCTTCCTTCCCCAGGCAGCAGGGCAGTCCTTACGGCGGCAGGGCAACAGTGTATCGATTTACATTCCGTATGCATTTTCCCGATTCATGCCCTTATATAGGTACAATTCACATTGCCCTTATATAGGCATGGAAATCCAGTCCTTATTTAGGCATAGCCCATGCTACCCACATACAGACATGGCTACTTCCATCCATTCATCTACGTCACAACGATTTCTTGGAAAACCAGACTCTTAAGCTGAAGGGACTTCCCCTAGCCTGGATATTGATTTCTCCAAGAACTCATTTATTATGCATGAACATCTATTCCTTAGGGGTTCATTCATGACGTTCATATGCCCGACTTTTAAGTCAATACTGGCATTCCTAAAAACCTTCAAGATATAAATATACCTTCACTTGCTATGGCAAAGCACAGTGTGGTTCGGTGCAGTTCGACTACCTACTTGCACGACGCAGCTTGCTACAGCTAGTGCAGAAGGAAGCCAACTCTCCAGCTGACGCACTGACTAGAAGCTGACATCCTCCTGCCAAACTCCAGCTCCAGTGTTTCTGACTCCCCTTGCGGGTGTTGGGAAATCGAGTCCTGTGAAAAACATACCAACCTCTCTCATTCTAAGGTATGGAGCTGATTAGAACCTAGAGAAACCTTTGGCAATTCTTGGCAGAACTAAACTATAGCTAAACAGCACCTAGTTCTTCCCTGGTACTAGACCTAGGTTAGGTACATTGGGGTAGGCGTATTTTAGAAGCATCAGTTGAGTATTTTAGCCTTTGTTATTTTTGTATGTTTTTTATATATGTCATAGCAACAGACAATGCTATTACAGTATTATTTTATATTACTGTTCACGCTGTACGGATTATACTTCGCATTCTGTCTAACGATTGTAGCAGTACATATCTCTTGCATGAGAAATAAGACTGTTCAATAAATCCTTTTATTGAAACGTCCGTCTATTTCTGTGCAACTCTGTAGAAACAAAGCATGCACGATTGACTGAGTGAAATAGTTATCAATTGTTTCCACTACTCTGAAGATATTGTTCCGGTTCTAGGGGAAACAAAGTTGTCATGTTTATGCGGTTGTCAGAGACTAATCCCTTCTTGTTTATTCGAGAAAGTTTCTAGTGACCTCTGAGTTAGTTGGCACACACACAATTAAGTTTAATGTACTCGATAGAGACATACTGACCTCAGTCCTATGTCAAATCTATAGTGTATATTATTCCAATGAGCAGAGCCTATTGGGAATATAGGAACTACACTACATGGCGCCCAACGGTTTGTTAAGGCACTAATTTAACGCTAGATACTGAAATAACTCAGTCGTACTTTTCTCAGAGACCCCATACTCATAATACTCCAATGGACGTCTGGAGTGGGTAAGGGATAATATCTGCCATAACTGAGTAGGACGAAAAATCCCATGTATTAGTTTTTGGTTTGTTCAACGTTGAAGGATACAGTGTTCCAAAATATTGTGCACCTTATCTTTGTTCCCTTGAAACTTGCTCTGCAACTTTCAGTAAACAATGTCCGAAAACAGCAACAACATCGAAACCGGTAGAGCAGCAGCTGACCAAGGCGTAGCAGCTTTCAACCTAACAGGTTTCCAAGATACCGATGAGAATGCTATAATCATTCCTCCAAATTTAAGGAAAGCCATCACTATAAAACTTATAAAACATAGCCTAACATCGAGAGGAGGTAGGGCAGTTTTTGTGATAGAGGCACATGAATATCACCCGACAGAGGCATTCTGTTCATGGATAGTCTTCCCAGAAGCAAATCCAGTAACACATTTGTTTCACTTCTACAAAGAGGATGATCCACCAGAGGAATATATTCCTTTTGAGGATATTGAAATTCCACTCACATACCAGGAGCATGAGCTCTGGTTTAAAGGCACCCTAAAACATTTAAATCACATTACCAGGCTCGGTCCACTAGGTAGACCAGGAGCAACATGGCCGATTTTAGCCGGCTATACACCACATCCTGAAATTGAAGAAATGACAGATGTAGAGTTATTAGCTCAACTCAAAGAGTTAATCAAAATCTATAGACAATTGGTTCAATATGTCATGCGGACTCTTACTGTCCAACCCGCAGTAATTATTAAACAACATACCTCTCACCAGGGGAATACATTAAAAATGACACCACAGACTTTACACTCAGCCATAGGTAAATTACCTACAAAACGTGAACAAATTCCATTCTGGTTAGCGCAAAAAATTACTCAAATCGAAGCAGTATTTCCTAATACTAGCCCTCATGAGAAACACAGAATTTTAACAATGGGGATCACACCACATCTGGAGGATTGCACCACATGGGGTACAGTCTTTGCTGCCATCTACACTAAAACACATGGTGTTCCATCCATGGCGGTAATACCAGACGTCCTGAAACAGATTCAAAACGAATACGGGGCAGAGCCTGCTTTGAATTTGGGTATGAAACTACTGAAATATTTCAAACAGGTCGCAGCAATAATATCAGCTGATATTAAAGAAGAATCAGCATTAGTGGCGATCTGCCAAAAGTTAAGGGAATTTGACGTAACAGAGCAACCTCAAGAACTAGCCAGAATAATTGAAAAACCCTATGAAGAATTAGGCAGAGACAGTCTGGGTGGGTAACCATTAAAACCACAACTGTCTGAAAGTCCTGAAAAGGTCTTTACTAAAAACACTCCTACCTCTTCTAAAAAGAAGTGGGAGAATAGCAAACAAACTTCCAAAGAGAATCGTTCTCAATCCAGAGGTAGGTCTCCTCAAAAGGATGCCTCTGAAAAGAGGTACAACCTCAGGAATAGAGACAATTTTAGAAAACCTGATAGATATCACAACACTGATACACGTTCCTCTCGTACCTTTCAGACTTCGTCACAGAAATCCGACAGAAGAGGACGGTCAGAAAACAAAGAAGAACACGTGAAGTCCAAAGGCGATCAACACGTTCAGAAAAGCATGAAACCTCAATTCACCAAAAAGAAGGTAGCAGGTCTAAAAATCAGGCATTCCGAGGATCTTGAGGACACAACTAGAGAACGGAGAATGGCCTCAGACAATGTTGGACAGTGCAGCAGAAGTCACAACAGCTCGCCAGAACCTGAAGGGTCTTCTGGAGACAGTGGACTTAAATGAGTTCATTCAAGTTGAAACTGCAGATACCCGGGTTAGCTCTCCACATAGGTTATATGAAATAACACTCCGGATGGAGGGAGACATACCAAGAAAAGTTAAAGCACTCTTTTGGGAGAGACTTTCAAAGGGTTATGACATACTTCTAGTTGAAAAAGACTGGCCACCACAATTTGTCAGGGAGTGCCCACATGGCGAAGACATCATTATTCCAGTCTTCTCTAAACATATTCCAATTCATTTAAAGTATACATATGCCAGGAATGGGCAGTGGCCCAAGCTCCAGCATTATATAAAAATCATGTAAGATGGGATGAGGATTCGCCTCACCATAAAATCCAAATAAAAAATCAACCAACTGCACAGAGGCAGTACCCAGTTAAGCAAGAAGCTAAAAAACAGATCAGGGAGATATTCAATCAACTTGAATACCAAAGGGTGATTGAAACATGCACATCCTCAATTACCAATCCTTTGTTTCCTGCATCCAAACCACACAATACATATTGTCTAGTATTGGATTATAGACATCTAAACTCTTGTTGCACAACATTTGCAGTGGAGAATGCACACAGTACGGCATTAATGAATAACATTGTGTGTAAAAAGTACAAAACCACATTAGATATTTCTAAAGGTTTCTTCTGTCAAAATATTGCACCTGAAAGTAGGTATTTGACCGCTTTCTCAATTATGGAGACACAGCGTCATTTCTGTCGTCTCCCTCAAGGATTCAAGAACAGTCCTGGATTATTATCAGCAAGAGTAACACAGTTACTACACACTTATGATGATAAAGCATTGTCATATGTGGATGACAGCTATCTGACAGATGATGACTTGGATAGGCACTTGAATAGGGTGAACACCGTTATACTTGGATTTGCCTCTGAGGGTTATAAATTCAATTTCAAAAACTCTAGAATTTCCCATTTAAACGTCCTCTTTCTAGGATATGAACTATCAAGTGAAGGCAAAAGCCTGGCAGCAAACTTTCTAGAGAAATGTGCGCTGCTCGAACCTCCAAAAACGCTGAAAAAGTTACAGTCAATTCTAGGTTTCCTGAATTTCTGAAGAACTTACATTCTGAACTACGCATTAATCAAACCTGATTGTAAAACAGTAAATTGAACACAAAAACACACAGAAATTTTGCGTTCACTACAAAAAGAAATGTTAGCAACTACACATTTGCAAGCACGCGTAAACGTATGCAGCTTAGTGATCCGAATCATTCCAGGTCAATGCGGATTCACCTGCTTAACTTTTAACAAAGGTGAAAAGGTACAGATCGCATACAAATCACATTTGTATACACAAGCAGAAATGAAATTCACTTTAACAGAAAAAATTCTGACAGCTGTTCGGACCGCTGTAGCAAAATAAAGACCCCCAGCACAGGGGAAATGCATTATGATCATAACTCGTGTACCTGCCTTAGAGGCAGTGACAAAAGCGAGCATTCCTAATGCTAAAGCTTTACATCCAAGATGGATACAATGGGTTAATTCTCTTACTGCAACAGATATTGAATACGTTTTTGATCCATATTTAAAAACACAAGCATTTCTACAATACAAACAAGAACGTCCTCTGCCTACTGAAATTCTGCCTCTTGACCAGTATGAATGTATAATTTATACTGACAGATCAGCTCAGCCCGCTATGGGGGTAAACAAGCTTATAGTGCTGCATGCGTGATCGTTAAAGGTCATATGCGCGATGGCAAATTTAGACCAATAGTCACTAAAACGCAAACTCTAGGAGATTGTACAGCTCAACGAGCTGAACTACAAGCATTCAAAATGGCACTTGAAAACATGGATCGCAAATTTCCCACACTCATAGTGTGTGATTCTTTCTATTGTGTACAGTCTTATTAATGAATATTTACAGAATTGGCTTCAAAACGGGTCCAAAGATGCAAAAGGTGGCACGATTAAGCATAAAACACTTTGGGAACAAGTAGTTCAGTTACGAGAAGGACTACAAAACACTCACGTGATACATATGCTGAGTCATCAACGTGATGGCGTTCACGTTAAAGGGAATTCATTGGGTGATGAAGCCGCAAAGGAGGCTGTGCAATCGGCTTCCGTAGCTGCAATCACTTGTTCAAAAATGAAATTAGACAGTGAAATAATGCTGGCTGTCAATGCTACAAGCAAAGGCAGCGGTAGTACGTTACCTCAAAACTATCCACTCAAAAGGTAACTAGACATAATATCGAATCCACAATATCGAATGGAAAAAATATCGAGTAAAAAATATCGATAATAATAAAATATCGAAAAAAAAATATCGTTGGGAAAAATATCGAATGAAATAATGTTTTAAAAATATCGAGTACAAAAATATCGACAAGACAAAATATCGATATATAGTCAATGTATAAAATATCGATAATATGTAGAAAAAAGGTAATAAATGTTATTTTTTAGTAATAGTAATATAAATAGTAGTTAATGTTTAGGAGCGGGATGTTGGGTTAATAGGGGATAAGGGTGGGGAGTAATTTAAAATAAATAATTAATTACTATATGTTTGTAAATTTTTTAACATTAATTAATTGGTAAATATTTATTATTAATTACTTAATAAATTTACTAATTAATATTAATTATTTAATTAATTATTATAATTATTGTACATATTTTAAAATATTAATTATTTGGTAAATAATTATTATTAATTAATTAATATATTTACTAATTTATATTAATTAGTTAATTAATTATTATAATTATTGTACATGTTTTAAATTATTAATTATTTGGTAACTAATTAATATTAATTAGTTAATTAATTAACTAATTAATATAATGTAGCTAATTATTTTATATAATTTTTTTTTTAATTTTTTTAATTTTATTGACAATTATTTAATATTAATAAGTTAATTAAATTATTTAGAGTTAATTTTTATATATAGTATATTTTGTTATTGTTACGTAATTAATTTGGAACAAATCATAATAATTTTTTAATTTAATTATTTACAGGTATTGTGCTACTATATAAATATTTTAGGTATTGTTATAAATTGTAATTAATGTTTAGGAGCGGGATGTTGGGTTAATAGGGGATAAGGGTGGGGAGTAATTTAAAATAATTAATTAAATAATATATGTATATAAAGATTTATAATTAGTAATTAATTGGTAAATAATTATTATTTATTAGTTAATTAAATCTATAATTAATATCATTAAATTAATTATTTAATATATTTTTTATATATTTTTTATTAGTAATTAATTGTTAATTATTTTATATAATTTTGTTTATTATATTATTTAGAGACATTTTTCTTTATTTATTTATTTTTATTGTTAATTAATTAATTTTGAAAATATATTATTAATTATTACATTAAATTAATTACAGCTAATGTGTTCATATATTAACTTCATTGTTATTGTTAATTAATAATTAATTGGTAATTAAACAATAATAAATATTTTTGGGTCAAGGAGTATTTGTAGGGTTCAGGGTCAGTTTTGTGTTTTTGGGTAAAGGGGTATTTATAGGGTTCAGGGTCAGTTTTCAGTTTCTGGGTAAAGGTTTTTTTTTAAGGTTCAGGGTCAGTTTTCAGTTCTTGGGTTAAGGAGTTTTTTGGGGTTCAGGGTCAGTTTTCTGTTCTTGGCCAAAGGTGTATTATTTGGGTTCAGGGTCAGTTTTCAGTTCTTGGGTTAAGGAGTTTTTTTGGGTTCAGGGTCAGTTTTCAGTTCTTGGGCAAAGGTGTATTATTTGGGTTCAGGGTCAGTTTTCAGTTCTTGGGTAAAGGGGTATTATTTGGATTCAGGGTCAGTTTTCAGTTTTTGGATAAAGGGGTATTTTTAGGGTTCAGGGTCAGTTTTGGGTTTTTGGATAAAGGGGTAATTTTTTGGGTTCAGGGTCAGTTTTCAGTTTTTGGGAAAAGGTTTTTTTTTAAGGTTCAGGGTCAGTTTTCAGTTCTTGGGTTAAGGAGTTTTTTTGGGTTCAGGG